>NC_050577.1:67148325-67433325 GCF_011100635.1 Trichosurus vulpecula
GTTGATTCAGAATCCCAAATGCCTTACTTAGCATGAAGGTTTGTGGGCATCAGGGCAAAGGAACGCCTTGAAACATATCGCTATAGATCATTGCAAACTTCCCAGAATATCCTCATGTTTTACTAATTGGAAACTCTCTGTTTGGGTACATTAGTGTCAGTGACAGCAGAAGAAGAGAAACGTTTATTTATTATAATGCTGCTGAACATAACGACAAGCAATCTTTTCCACAGGTACTGTTTTTGTTGACCTTTCACTATGTTAAAATGTCAGGAAATTCCATTACTGTTGATCCCGTCCAATTTTAATGCTATAATAGCATTGTAGATGTTCCCAGGGGAAATGATTTTGTATTATGACTTCTCTACTTTGAATGCGCGTGTGCGTGTACATATGTACATATTTATATACATATCGATGCCTTCCCAGCGAAGTTTTCAATTCAGTTAAAGCAGTCTGCGAACATCTTGGTTAAATCTCATCCAGATGTGCAGAGCTGCACACTGTTTAGCAAGCTTCCTCTGACAACACTTAGTTTTCTAATGCAAAACATTTGGATTTTTTTTTTAAATTGATCACTGTGGAAGCTGCTTTGTTCGCTTTTTTTTCCATCTTTGGAAAAATTTTTTTTCTTTCTTCAAATGTAAGAAAAATCAAAAGCTGCCTCTGTTATGCTTTAGATTTCTCTCTACAACATTCAGACCTTCTGTCTAGGCCAGAAGAAGAGGAATTATAGCTCCCTCTAGGCCAGCTGCCAGCATTCACGGTCTTTGCTTCCCCAGTTCTGCAAAGAAATAAATTAAAGTTGACACCGAGGGTGTGTATGCGTCTGTGGCTGCCTTTAGGACAGCATGGTGTGCCCTTCTAAAAAAAAATCTGACTCCATCGCAAAAGGTTATATGACCTTTGATTACGGATTCTGACAGAATTTCGTTACAATTAATGCCTTTCAATTGGTTTCAAGGGTATTGTGAGGATTTAACTTTTTAATGGTAAATTTTGACCTAGATTCCAAGTCTTCCTTTTAGACTATAAACTCCTAGAGTACAGGGATGGTAACAGTTGACCATGATCAGCAGAGCGTCTAGTACTAAGTGACTAAGAAAAAATAAGTGTGGCTTGATGGTGGATAGTGAGTGACCTATGGCCATTGTCTTATATACTTCTTCTTTCCCACATTTTCTTAAGAGAATCAAGTGGAATCTTTAAAAGCCGTTCTCTAAATATCAACTGGCCAATGGAATGTCAACCTGGAAACGAGCTTTTAAAGATATTTCTCAAACAAGTACATTAAAAAAAAAGTTCACAAAAGATGACTCCTTGCCTCCCTTGTCTGGAATATTCTTTCCACATCTTGGCCTCTTGGAATTGCTTGGGTCCTTCAAAACTCAGTTCAATGCCCCTCTACTTGAAGCCTTTCCTGATCTCCCTAGCTTCTGGTCTATCTTCTCACCTGATTAATTTGTGGTTATTGTGTGTGTGTATTTGTGTGTATGTGTGTGTGCGTGTGTGTATGTACTGTTCATCTGGTACAGTCTTTGTCCCTTAGGGTTTTATTGTCTAAAAGAAAAAATTTGGAATCCAAGTCAAAAGTTTCCAACAGAAAGTTAAATCTTCAGGATGCCCTTGAAATCAATCGAGGGCATTAATCATAACAGAATTGTGTCAGAATCCATAAACCTTTTGCTGTGGAGTCAGAACAAACACACACATATGTACATGTAGAGGGCCAGCTCTGAGAAAGTCCATTCTGGGATATAGAGACAGGCCAGGTTTTCCCTGGGGTCTGTTCTTGCCCTTATACTTAATTGACTGAGTTTTGTCTACCGGAGCTCCATTTTCGCCAGGACTTCTCTCTGCAGGAGACTCAACTCTTTCAGAGCCTCTGTCCTCTGGTTTCTTTCTGCTTCAGGTTAATCTATGTTCCCCTCGGGTCCCTTTGCTTTGTGTTCGTTTGCTCCGAGTGTCCGCCTCGGGTCCGTTTGCTTTGTATTTGTCTGCTTCGGGTGTCCTAGCCTCAGGGTCCCTCGTTCGGGTGCCACTTGCTGCCACTTGCTACCACTTGCTTCCAGCAGCCCTGGCTACCACACAGTGAAAAGGGTGCTGCAGAGAGTGAAAAGAAAACAAGGGCCAAGCGAGAGAGTAAAGGACAGCTCCATCTATTATGCAGAGGGAAAGGGCTTATATACCTTTTAGACAAGCAGAATCAACAAACAGCTGTTTGAACTTAGGAAGATGAGTCTCCCTGGCACCAGTTCCAGCACTCCATCCACCATGCTACCTAGTTGTCCTCCATCCCTGTTTTATTTGATGAGGAAACTGAGACTGAGAGAGTTAAAATGACTTTCCCAGGATCACATGGTTATTAAGTTGACTAAGGCAGGATTCAAACTCAGGTCTTGCTTAAGTCCGACCCTCCATCTGCCATGGCGAGCTGCGCATGAAAGGCATTTAATACATGTTTGTGGAATTCGGTTGAATTGAGGTGAACTGAACACATGGCAGCCTTGAATGAGAAAGAAGCCAGAAAAGAGTGGCTCCATGGTTAGGAGGTAGGAAAGACTTTGTCCTTTTGGAAGTGGAGGGAAAGGAGTCAAGGAAATGGTAGTTAATGAGTGAGCTAGACACATATAGGAGCCTCAGCACCAGATAAGGAGCTGTCTTCTTCCCCCAGGAAGACTATTTCTCTAGGTTCTCCAGACACAGGGTCCAAAGGAAACAGTAATTCTCCATCCCAGAGTGGACGTTCTGAATACCACTCAAGTCAATATGTGCCTTGCTCATGGCAAAGTCCACACTGGCCATGTATATATAGCTACAAAAACATCTGACCAATTTATATTGGACATGAGCAACCATACTGAAGACCCTAATAAACATGCCAATGAACACATTTGTCCCACCAAAAAGAATAATGTAAGCAGGACAAGAATTCTTTGTCCATAATGGGATGAATGACGGCAAAGGTCACAGCTCAGTCCCTCTCCTTCCAGCATGACTAAGTGCCTCCTGGAGGCTTAGCAAAGCTTCAAGACAATTTGCATAACCCCAGCACTATTTGCTGGCGCCATGATGGGAATCAAAAGGACAAATGAAAAGCAGAATGTGTGTGCTTTCTCCCACCCAGTCAAAAACTCAGTGGGAGTAATGGACCACGTAGAGGGGTAGTATATAGCCTACTATATGCTAGAGTGGAGGGCGTTACCTTTCCTTCTGGTTTGGGAATCTATGGGATATTATACCCCTTTGTGTATGAGGGTGGGGCTGAAAAGAATTCTGCTACTTGATTTCCCCTCCTTAATTACTTTGCTATTCTATCTTAATTATATGCTTTGTTACTTGATTTTTGGTTCCTGCCAATTGATAGAGCATATACTGAGAGGACCTTAAGTCATAGTTACAAATTTGTAATTTCCCCAATACTGCTGACTGAGTTGAGAGGGACCTCCTGATAAAATAATAAGGCACGATATTTCTTCTTATTTTGACCCCACAGTTCTTAGCCTACTGATTCCCTATCATCTAATTCAGTTCAGTTTCATATCTCAGAAGGCTTCTTGTGATCCTGTTACACCAGGGAACCTTCCTTTGCCCATGGATTTCAGGATTTGTTCTCAAATTTAGGTAGGTCTGGGTTCAAATCCCACCTTAGATATTTACTGGCTGTGTGTATAAGTCACTTAGCCTTTCTGTGCCTCACTTTCTTTAACTGGTCAGACTAGATGGCCTGTAAGACTTTTTATAATTCTAAATCTATTATCTCTCTCCCTTTAAAATCTCACTGGGTTTTTATGGTTGTTGTAGTTGTTATTTTAATTACTGCTCTGACTCTTTGGATATTAAAAGCCCTTGGAGAGATGAAGTCAAATGAATTTGTATAAAATCAGTCAGCCTCAACAGCCTGACTACTATGCCATTTTTTAATTTTAATTTTTTTTAAAGTACGGTGACTTAAAAAATTTTTTTTCCATTCCAAATTCTGTCCTTCCCCCCAACTCCTCCTCCTCCCAATGAGAAGGCAAGGAAAATAAAACCCATTACAAATAGGCACAGTCATGCAAAACAAACTTCCACATTAGCCATGTTTCCCTACTCCCCCTCCCCCATAAAGAAAATGCAAGAAATAAAGAGAAAAAATATGCTTTAATTTACACTGTGACTTCATCAGTTCTCTCTTAGGAGATGGATGGCATTTTTCATCATGAGTCTTTTGAAATTGTTATGGGTCATTATGTATTAATTTTTTCAAAGTTGATTATCTTTACAACATCACTGTTAATGTGTAGATTGTTCTCCTGGTTCTGCTCACTTCACTCTACTTCAGTTCAGATAAGTCTTCCCAGGTCTTTCTGAAGCCATTCCCTTCATCATTTCTTACAGCATAGTAGAATTCCATCACATTCATATACTAAAACTTATTTAGCCATTTCCCAATTGATGGACATCCCCTTAGTTTCCAATTCTTTGCCACCAAAAATAGTTTTTACAGGTGGATCCTTTTCCTCCTTCTTTGATCTCCTTGGGCTATAGATTTGCTACTATGCATTTCAACACATAGTCAGTGTTATCAAAAATGTGTTGTAATACCTTCACAAGTCACTTATAAACATGAATACACTGGAAAGGCAGTATGTTTTTGTGGATATAGAACGGCCTTGGAGGGCATAAAACCTGGGTTCAGGTCCTGCCCCTGACACATACTGGCTGTGTGAACCTCTCAGTGTCTCAGGCAGCTTGAAAAAACTATATTAGAAGAGTTGCAGATCTGCATTAGTTAAGAGAGTTTCTTCATGGGAAATTCCCTACAACAATGAAGTCACAAGTCCAGCTCAATCAGCCAGCATTTGTTATTATTTTAAAATTCAATTGTATTTTCAAGTTTGCACTCTCTCCTTCCCATCTTCCCTTCCTGCCACTGAGAAAGAAAAGAAAACAAACCAAACCAACTCATTGCAAGTAAGTGCAGTCGAGCAAAATAAATTCCTGCATCAGCCATCATGTCCCTATTCAAAATTAGATTTCATACATATGTATGTATGTAGGTATATGTATACCTACATACATACATATATAGTTTACATTCTGAATTCATTAATTAATTCATCCAATAAACATTTGTTAAGTGCCTACTATGTGCCAGGCACCTAGGTGGTACAGTGGATAAAGCACTGGGCTTGGAATCAGGAAGACTCATCTTCATAAGTTCAAATCTAGCCTCAGATATTTACTAGCTGTATGACCCTGGGCAAGTCTCTTGACCCTGTTTGCCTCAGTTTCCTCCTCTGTAAAATGAGCTGGAGAAGGAAATGGCAAACCACTCCAGTGTCTTTGCCACAAAAACCACAAATGGGGTCACAAAGAATCTGTTATAGCTGAACAGAACAGAGCAGAACTATGTACCAGGTACTGTGCTGAGGAATACAAAAAGAGACAAAAGATGACTCATGCTGTTCAAGGAGCTTATAATCTAATGGGGGAAACAACATGCAAGGAAATATGTACAAATCAAGCTATATAGAGAATAAATAGGAAAGAACATAGAGAAGGCACTAGAATTCTTTATCTAGAGGTGGCCAGACAGTTCATCATGAGTCCCCTGGAATTGTGATTGGTCATTGTGTTGATCAGAGTTCCTAAGCCTTTCAAAGTTATTTGCCTTTATAATATTGTTGTTTTTGATTAAATTGTTCTCCTGGTTCTTTTCGCTTTACTCTGCATCAACTCATCTGTTTTCCTAGGTTTCTCTGAGATTATTCTCTTCATCACTGTTTATGGCACAATAGTATTCCATCACATTTATATACCATGACTTATCCAACTACTCCCCAATTGATGAGCACCCCCTTATCTGTGCCACCACAGAAAGAGCTGCTGTAAATATTTTTGCATATATGGGTCCCTTTCCTCTTTCTTCGATTCCTTTGGGTTATAAACCTATTAGCAGTATGACTTGGAGAAGGAAATGGTAAACCACTCTAGTATCTCTGCCAAGAAAACCCCAAATGGCGTCACGAAGAATTAGACATGACTGAAATGCCTGAACAATAAAGCAGTATGTCTAGATGAAAGGGTATGCACAGTTTAGTGGCTTTTGGCACATAGTTCCACCAACAGTGCATTAATATACCCCTTTCCTCACATCCCCTCCAGCAGTCATTGTTTTCCTTTTGTAGGGGTTGATTTTGCCAATCTGATGTGTCCTTCAGAGGTGATTTAATTTGCATTTCCCTACTAGTGATCTAGAGCTTTTTTTTTCATATGGCTATTCATAGCTTGGTTTTCTTCCTATGAAAACAGCCTATTCTTTTGACCATTTCTTGGTTGGGGAATGGCTCTTATTCTTATAAATTTGAATCAGTTCCCCATATATCTTAGAAATGGGACCTTTATCATAGAATTTTTCTGTGAGAAATTGCCCCCTCAATTTCCTGCTTCTCTTCTAATTTATTAAGCATGTACTCTGTGCCAGGATCTGTGGAAATAAACTAGGAAAACAGAGAAAAACACTGAAACAGTCCTTTTCCTCAAAAAGTTTACATTCTACTGGCCAAAAAACTCCTCCAAAGCCAAACCTTAAGTTTACTGTTTTCCCCCGTTTCTTTATTTAAAAAATTATTCTTTCAAATTTTGTTATTACAAACTTAATCATCAACAATCAAACGCTATATACATAGAAACAAAAGTCTATGCTGGTCATGTGTAGCTTTGGAAATGTTTGACAAATTCATGTGGGACATGAACAGCCATATTGAAGGCCCTAATAAGTAGTATGTTCCGATAAGCATATAAATCCCAACAATAATAATAATTAAAGGGGGACAGGGACTTTTTGCTGTGATGGCTGGAATGTAGGAAAAAGGTTCACTCTTTCAGGCCCCCCTCCCTCCAGTGTTGCAAAGTGTCTTCCCCTATTTCTTTTTTCTGAAAAGATCTTTTCATGTGGAAAAAAAAAACCCAACTGATCAAGGCTGCTGGATTTGTTTTCCACCTTTATTTACTTATTACTCAGAGTTGTTTATATTTCCAGTATCGGTGCTTTTAAAATGTCTTCCCCTATATATTCTGATTTGTCCCCCTATTTGGGGAAACTCTGATTATTTCCTGTGTACTTGATTAGAGAGGAAGTGATTCGTGCCTCCCTCCAAAAAATGATTCACCAGTGTGTGTTTTAGTGGCTACCTTCTCACACAAAGGCAGCTTTATCCTTTGGCCAGCTGCAGCTGGAGTGGGACAACTCTGGCTGAGCAGGAGCACCTGTGATCAGGAACGGACCAATCTGGCCAGGTTTGGGTGATGGGTTTTTCAGATGGGTCAAGTAGGCACATCAAAACTCAAAGGAGGCTCACCAGGCAGTTTTTCTTCTTGCTCATTTTGAAATCTGTGTGTACTTCAAGGGAAATTTAAGTGGGCATGTTTCCAAGTCATTTACACTTAACTCATCAAAGTGGTGTTTGGTAAAAACTATTTGAGATTCTGGAAGCACCTTTATAAGTTTTTACTCCCAAGAGAATGGAACCATCTAAGATTTTTCTTATGCATAGGAATGACTACGAAACTTTTTTTTTTATCTTGTCTCATTCTGCCAAGGTGTTTGGTGCCTTTAAAGAATAAATAGATAAACTGGTATATTTCTATCTTAGACTGGGCAAAGAGGAGAGAGGTAACCATAGCACTAGAGAGTGCCAGGCATAGTGCATAACTTAAAAGCAGGAATCGATGGTACCATGATGTGAAATACATAATGGCATCACTACTTCTTGTTTTGGTTGGGGATGTAGGAAGGAAGAGGTGCAGAAAGGTTTTGTGGCCAAAGGGGAAGAGATGCGTGTGGAGGCGAGAGGGGCTATGGCTATAGGAAGCATCACCCGGTTCCTTACGTTGTCTCATTGCTTTCCTCTTTGGCACAAATGTCTCTCCACATTTCCTAAGCTGTCTTCTCCACCCCTTCCCACATACCTTTCTAGTTATGCCACTGGGTGAGTACCAATGAACACCCACTTCATAAAACTACTATGTTTTTTCATTGCTACAGTTTTTCATCATACCAGAGGTTTAAAACTCTGTAGTTTATATAGGGACATGGGAGTGTAAGAGAGCCAATATTAGCCATGGCAGTCCTTGTTTGAAAGAAGGAGAGCCTAAATCCTGATTATTGAAAACTCATAACGAAGCCTGGGAAAGGAGGTTCTCACAGAGGGACAAGATTATAGAGTTCTCAAATTTCTGATCTCAATTTTTAAAGAGGACTTTTACAAAAAATAAGTTTTTGTTTTGCTTGTACAATATCTTGCTAATCATTCAGCAATGATTTCATCATGAAATATGTTGATCTTGAAATGTATTTTCTAGTTCTTTCAAAATGAGAAAGGGAAAGCATTCCATGTAGTGTGCACTAAATATCACATACACCCACAAAACCAAAATTGGATATAGGTTATCTGAAGAGACAGAAAATAATCGGCCACTAATGTGGGCATCATTTCAGAATCATTGGACTGTGTATATTCAGATTACTGACCAGTTAGAAACAAAGTAAAAATGGATACCAAATTAGGAGAAGTTGATTTAAGACCAAAAGAGACAGCACGTAATTACAGCAACTCCAACCATTTATTTTTGGGGAAAACATGGGAAATGGACAGAAGTAAAGACATTGACACTATCACCATTTATTAGAGAAGCTTAACTAGTAGAAATTAGTTATTTTAACAAGGTAGAAAAAGCAAACTAGAAATAGCTTCGGTCAATAGACTCTTGTTCTTCTTGGATGCAGAGAGAATTAATAGCCAAGGGCAACACCAATTAAGAGTATAAATTCATGTGCAGAACATGATGAAGGAGGAAAGCAGGACATTACAAGCAGAGGAGCAATTAACGAGAAAAGAAATCTACAGGAAGATTAACAGGAGATTCAGCTAACCATGTCATCCCAAGAACATTTGTAGATGAATATAGAAGGCCCACAAATAGAACTGACTACTGTTTCTCTAAGTGACCTAATCTCATCATCAGTGATTGTGGAAATACCACATTTGTACTCTACCATCTCAGTACCAGATGTGTTATATGAATAAGTGGCAATGATGTTAAGAAGATGAAATCAGAGAGTGGCTGGACCTAACCAAGTACTGACAAAAGAAATAGTTGATGATCTGCTTTGTTAGTAGGAGTTTCTCTTTCCTGCAACAGTGAAATCATAGGTCCAGACCAATACTATGCTTAATACAATGGTTTCTTCTACTGAGGAAGCAAATCTCTCAAATTGGAGGTTGAACTGCCATTGTCTCTTACAATAAGCAATAAGTGGATCCCATGTAGGGGCTTGAACCAGTACTTCTTGGTCCTTCTACAGGTAGGAATTATGTTCCTTGTGCAGAGTGTATCAAACTGAGAAACTATATAGCCTCCTCAGTAACATACTTAATCATTCAAAAGGGATCAAGCTAACCACATATATAACACACACATATGTATGCATGCACACATACCTACCATCATATATACACTGGGAAAACAAAGTAGATGAAAAAAATGTGTATTTCCCAAGTTATAAGTTCTGCTGGATAGGCAACTCCCAGAGTAAGTCGAATCAGCATGTCAATCTTTGACAGACCTTGCAGATAAACTATAAGCTAGATCCAGAATTGAATAAGAGGTGGACATAGGGTTGGATCTCATCTAGGAAAATGAATGGTGTTTTCAACAATCCCATACTGCTTGTTGAAGCAAAATCCCATCTTTTTTATTGGCACCTATTAATGCTATATGACTATGGATCATGGAACACCGCATCGCTAAGAAGAATCAAAGTGGCAGATGACTCAAAGATATATGGTGGGTATAATTAAGCTGATTGGTGATATATATTATAAGCCAGAAGAGGAAATAAACCAATCATGTAGCAAGAATGAATGATAGACAAGCCAAGTCAAAATAAAGATGGATAAAAGATGAATTTCATGATCATTGCTTTGATATTCATATTAAAAGAACCAGTGGAAGACCTTTAGCACAGTGGACGGATATTCTATGGAGGATATAATTTCACAAGTACCAAACACAATTATGGACAAAAATTATTTTTATTTTTTTTAAATTTATTTTGGAGGGGGGAAGGCAGGGCAGTTGGGGTTAAGTGACTTGCCCAAGGTCACACAGCTAGTAAGTGTGTCAAGCGTCTGAGGCTGGATTTGAACTCCAGGGCTGGTACTCTACTCACTGCGTCACCTAGCTGTCCCATGGACAAAAATTATACAGCATGAGAAGGAAACAAGCATTTACTAAGTGCTGACCGTGTGCTAAGCACTTTACCAATATTATCTCATTCAATCCTCACAAAAAACTAGTGAGGTAGGTGCTATAATTATCTCCATTTTGCAGTTGAGGGAACTGAGGCAGAAGTCAAGTCATGTATCCAGCGTTAAAAAGCTAGTAAATGTCTAAATTCAGATTTGAACTCAGGTCTTTCTCACTCCAGGACCAATCATTTATCCACTGAACCACCTACCTTCCTTAGGCAAGAATGTACACTGGTACGATCAAGATTTACTGAAATTTCAAAGTATTTTATCTTTTTGGTCTCATTGCACAGATTTATCCCACCGTATCTCCGCCCCCCCCCCCAACCCCATTTCTTCTCTCCTGTATTTAGGAAGCATCTTAATTCAGTGTGACCAGCTACATACTGTATTAGCTTTTGGGGAAAAAAAAAGCACAAATGCTTAAGTAGATGAGAGGAATGGAAGGAGATTTCCCCTAAACATTCCCAAAGTCTTGTTCAAAACAAGGTTATATTTATGAATCTTTGACTGTGTCAGCAGCATCTTCTTGTGTGATTTTTATAAAACAATGAATACCAGGTATTTCTTTCCTTTTTGTTCTTTTTGGCAGAGAATTTGAAAAATCCCAGTGAAATTTTCAAACTAGACATCTACAAGCTCGATGCTCCAACACTTGAAGTATAAGACAAAGTTGGTACATTTTAATTTGTTGATTGTTAAATTTACTCAAGCGGTTTAAGGTCAAATGTTGTTGCCTCACATTTTGCATTGGGAAAATGCAGCTGGCATCTGTTATTTTTATAGCAAAAGATCAATTTCAGTGAGGTGGTAAGGAACCTGACCATGAATGTTCCTTTTTAGCCATACACTAACCAGACATCCAAATCAAGCTGGAGAAAGTAAATAACTGTCGGGTCTGCAGCTGGGGCTCTGCTTTGGATGGTTTCTTATTTGAGCCGGACTAGTTCACACATCTGTCATGCTATCATAGCATGAGGAGGCCTAGCATAACATTCCTTCCAAAATAGACAAAGATAACAGCCGACTGATTTATTGGAGAATTATGTAAGAAATTGAGTTGGTCAAAGAATAGTGACAGTAATGAAAAAAGAAAACTGAATCAAGCAGGCAGTTTCCAGTCAATGAATCTTTTGAAGAGATTATTTCATTCATTCATTCATTCATTCATATAGTTTGGTGGTACAGGTGGTAGAGTACTGAATTAGAGTTCAAATTCTGTATTAGAAACTTACTAGTTGAATGAGATGGGCAAGTCCTATCAATTTCTTTCAGTCTCAGTTTTCTCATCTGTAAAATGAAGGGGGTGGGATTTGAATGCCTTCAAGGTCCCCTCCATCTTGAAATCTATGAGCCTATGATCATTCATTCACTCATTCATTCATTCATTCATTCATTCAACAATCACTTATTCAGCAGTTACATATAAGGCCCTGGAGCTGGAAAAATAGTAGCAGACTAGTCCCTTTCCTTAAAGAGAGTATATTCTATTGTAGCCGTGCAACATAGTTATCCCTTCCACATTGCAGGGGTTAGGGACCTGGCGCCCCCACAATCCGGAAAATCTGTGTAAAATGTTTGGCCCCTCCCTTCATACCAGAGAAGAAGACTGAACTATTATGGTGTTAAAAGATAAAATATGTTACTATGATACAGCGCTTACATATATTTTATGCATTTCTGACTTTCTAAACTTTTTCTGTGTTGTCTGCTGGACTTCGTGCGTCATCTGTAGGTTCCACAAAACTGCCCCCAAATTCCCGTTTAGTTTCTTATGTCGACCCATGATATATCAAAACCACGATATGGAAAGCTGAGATGTGGAAGGGATAAGTGTACACAGATAAGTCTAGAACTCTAGATTTAGAGTTGGAAAGGAGCTTAAAGCAAATAATGCCTTTGCATTTTGTATGCATTTTGCACTAACAGTTAAAGAGATGGGAAAAAAATCCTATTTTTAACTTAAGGGGTGGTACCAATCTGACCATTACATAAAGGAGAGAGTGATTCCATTCGCTGAGGTGGGAAAGTCAACATCTCTGCTGTGGAACACCAGATAGGCCAGGGGAGTTTGGCTGAAACACAGAGTACATTGGGGTATTAATGAGAAATATACCTGCAAAAGTGGGTTGGAGCCATCTTGTGAAAAGCACTAAATGCTAACAGAAGAGTTGGTGTTTTATCTCAGAGGCAAAACTGAAGATTTTTGATCAGGAAAGGGATATGGTCAAACGTGCCTTTGGGATATCCCTTTGGTAGTGATGGGAGGAAAGATTTGAGAGGTGAAAGTCTGGAGACAGGGAGACCAGTTAAGAGGCTATTTCAGTTGTTCAGATCACGGGTGATAGTCACATGGATTCAGAGAAATGGACAGATGCAAGAGAGGTGGTGGAGACATCTACAAGACTTGGCAACTGGATCTGATCATGGAAAGAGACCTAGCTTTGGAGTCAGAGGTCCTTGGTTTGAATCTCCCCCCTTCCTAAGTTCCCTATTACTAACAGTCCTCCCAGTCACACAGGCTCATAATCTAGGTGTCACCATTGACTTATCATGTCTCTCTTCATATCCCATCAGTTGCCAAAGTCCATCAATTCTACCTTTGTAACCTTCATTGTAAACGCCCCCTTCTCTCCAGTGAAACTGCCAGTACCCTACTAGAAGCCTTCATTGCCTCCTACCAGCTAGTTGATCTCCCTAAGTTGTTTCTCTCTACTCCAGTCCATCCTCCACTTAACTGTCAAAGCGATCTTCCTAAAGCCCAAGTTTGATCATTTTACATCCCTACTGAATAAACTCCAGGGACTCCCTCTCACCTCCAGAATCAAATATAAAATCCTTGACTTTTAAAGCCCCTTATAACCTGGCCGCTTCTTGCCTTTCCAGTCTTCTTATACCATACTCCCCTCAAAGGACTTCGCAATCCAGTGATGGTGGCCTCCTGGCTGTTTCTTGTACTTCGTCTCCAGACCGTGCCTTTTCCCTGGCTGTCCCCAATGCCTGGAATTCTCTTTCTCTTCACCTCTGTCTCCTGGTTTCCCTCACTTCCTCCAAGGCTCAATGAAAGTTCCAACGTTCTACAAGAAGCCTTTCCAGGACCTCGTTAACCTTAGTGCCTTCCCTCTAAGAATATCTTCAATTTATTCTGTATCTATCTTGTTTCCACGTTGTTGTTAGTATGTTGTTTTCTCCCATTAGACTGAGAGTTCCTGTTCATAGTAGACTTAGCACAGCTCCTGGAGCATAGTAGGCACTTGATAAATGCTTGTGGGCTTGATTTACTCTGCTACTTACCACCTATGTGACCTGGGAAAGTTAGTTGACCTCTCTGGGCCTCAGTTTCCTCATTTGTAAAATGAAGGGGCTGGACTAAGTGACCTCTGAGGTCCTTTGAAGCTCTAAATCCATGAACAATTGAGGTCACTTTCAAGGTTGGGAGCTTTGATGACTAGAAGGTTGTTGATGCTTCATCCAGCCCTAGCATGGACCAATTTTATTCATTTTTAGAAAAGCTATAAAATAAGCTTAAATGAGGCCATTCAACGTTTTTTGGGGAAATGTCAATGCAAAATCCTCTCATTCCTTCCATCTTTTCAGCTATTCTTTCATTTATCCTTCCATACTACCTTCGCTCTTTTCTTACATTCCTATAGTCAAACCAAACAAGATAGCCAAAATGGTAGCCACCTCTGTTGTTCTGTGTTAAAGCCTCTAGAATTCTGCTCCCATTTCCCTTGGATTGCAGATGCCCAAAGTCCTATTATATTAGCTCAGCAGCACATGCAAAATAATAACTATAAAACCCAGAAATGTGCTGTGGAATGTTCTTCGGCTTGTCCTAACGAGCTTTGCAAAACTCCTCTGTCGAGGAGAGCCGGGAATGTGTAATTCCAAACACATTTTTAATAGTTGCTCTTGGCTCCTGCAGAAGAAGAGTAGGGCAGGCTGACTCGGAGGCTGTAGGACAGGCAGCCGCTTTACAAGAGTAACCTTAAACAAATCATCCAGGTGCTAGTAGCACTTGGAAAGTATTGGCAGCTTATTGGCTGAGGGAGACGGCTTCTGCCCTGCCTAGCTTTAGCATCCGTCCTCCGTTTCCCTGCCTCAGAAAAGTTCCTTTTACTTCTGCACCCAAAAGAGAGGCTCAAATGGGAGACTGGGAGAGGAAGTAGCCTGAGAGGAAATGGAAGCAGGTGTTCAAAGCCAGACCAGCCCAAACTGTCGTGGGTGCCCTGGGTAGTTATCAGTCACATGCAAAGGTGCTCTGGGAGTCACTGGAAATCAAGCCAGAAAGCCTGGGTCAGGGGAAGGTGGCATTTTCTTTCTCCTGAGAATAAAATTAAAAATTGGGGCCCACTGCCCCTCAAAAAAACCTTAAAAGGGAAAACCACCAGGAAAAGTTGAAAGTCTGATAGCATAAACAGCATATCGAATTAGTTGTTTGTCTTGACTCTCCTTCAGACCTGAAGCCCTTTGAGTTGGATCAGATGAAGCCTTTTAAGTTGGATTAGATTTGTTGAAGAAAACATTTGGGGTGGGGGAGAGGTGTGATGGGGGTAGGGTGCTATTACAGCAAAAATGTAAATGCAAAATTGAATTCTTTGTGGTCATTTTCAAAAGATCATCTATATCTGAGAGAGCCATCTGGGATGGGAGACTCTTCAAACTAGGAGAGGCCAAGGGAGATGAGCTAATCTAACCCCTTCAATCTGTGTGGGGAAAGACTGAGGCCCAGGGAGAAGGGAATCATTTGCCCAGGGTCACACAGCTCATTTTAGCAGGGCTAGGACATAAGCCCAACAATACTTGACAGCTTAACCTAAAGGTCAGTGTTTCTCATGGCTCTGCTTCATTTGGAATCATTTCTTTTTTCTTTTTTAGGCAATTGGGGCTAAGTGACTTGCCCAGGGTCACACAGCTAGTACGTGTGGGAGGTCATATTTGAACTCAGGTCCTCCTGACTCCAGGGACAGTGCTCTATCCACTGTGGGAATCATTTGATCTTAAGACATTCTCTTCTGTTCTCATCCCAGTTCCTCAAAGCGATGATACATTGCCTTCCTGCTTTTTCCAGCACCTTCCTTAGCTCTGGGATCCCAAGTAGGATGCTAGGAAAAAGGGAAACTCTAAGCAGCCTCAGCCTACGTTGTAATTCCATTAATCAAACGAGTGCTAGCCTGGCACCACTGGTCAGCAATCTGTTCAATACCAGGCTGCCACTTGCCACCTGGAAGCCTGGGCTCCATCCGGCTGCTCCCTCTCTAGGTCATCTATTTCTTCCTTGACAAAAACATCTGGTCATTTCAAAACTGTAATTTTCATACATTTTAGTTCATGCTGGAATGTTGAGAAGCTGTTCTGAAAAACACAGCTCCTCCCTGTGCCAAACCAGTCAGGCTGGAACGAAGGCTGTTGTTATAAATCTTCCCTTTGCCTTTTTCAACAGCCCTAGAAGGTACAAAATAGGAGGTTTCAGGAGACCAGCCTAGCAGTTTAAATAGGGGGACATCAAAGCCGCCAGGTGGGTTAAGGAGTGGGGAGCCCTCTGTTCCTCCTCCTCTTCCTCCCTCCTCCCCCCTCCTCCAGGGCCTCCCCTCCTCTCAGTCTGCTCTGGGGTTGCTGGCCCGAGCTGGGAGCATTCAGCCTCTTACTGTTCACAACAAATTCCTGTGTGTCCTTAAGTGGAAAAATATTTTATGACATGGCAGAGCGACTGCTTGTTCTGCGAGTGATTCACAAAGAAAACTAGCAGACAAAGTGACACGTGGGACTCGTAGCCAAGAAGGAGGTGGAGGAGAGGGGGGAGGGTAGTGGCCCGGAATCAGAAGGCTAAGAGGGATCTGGAGAGGTCATTGACGATGCCGGCTCATCCTCTCCCTCGAGCTCCTCCCTCTCCTAAAACACACCTCCTTAAAATGGATGGATTTACCTTCCAGTACCTTCTTATCTTGGGGCACAGCTTTTCATTTCCCTTGAACATAGCGGGTAAGAGACCAGACTTCATAGTGTTAGAGTAGTTCCCCATAAGAGGCAATCCCTTCTCCATAATTTAGAGTCTTAGTTCCCTGGGGGCACTGAAAGTGACTTGTCCAGGGTCACAATGATCATACAGAGTCAGAGGCTGGGCTCTACATCATACTGCCTTATTAAAAAAAAGGTCTTCCTTATTTATACTTTGAACCTGGAAGGATGAGTGGTATCCTCAGTGTAGGTACTCCTGGTAATTGGACAGACTAACACATTCCTGACTTATATCGAGCCCAAATCTACTTTAGTATCATAGAAAGTGGAATTGCAGAGGTGGAATGGGCTTTAGGGGTTAGTCACCCCCCCCCCTTTTTTTTTTACAGAGACTGGATTTCCTGCTCTTGGTGCAGTGGCAACTCAAGGACTCAATCCCACTACCAACCGGCACAAAAACTTTGATCTGCTGCATTTCTGTACTGGGGAAGTTCACCCCTTCCTAGGAAACCTGTTGACTCCTTGCTCTTGGGTGCTCACCGTATTGGTGCCAGACATGGACATTAGTTTAGCCTACCATAGCTCAGAACTCCTGAGCTCAAGAGGTCCACCAACTAACCTTTCTCTCTAGTAACAGAAATTACAAACTTGCACTCCCAAGCCCAGTCAAATAGGTGTATTTTACAAAGAAGAAACTGGAAATTCGGGAGATTACTTGCTCCCAACCAAGATATTGGGGAAAACTATACTCTGAAGAAACCCAAACCATTAGCTTTCTTTTCTCATGAGATATTGTCAAACGGTGGAAATCATAGAATATTTGAGCTGGAGTGTACCTCAGAAATAATCTAGTCTAACTCCTTTATAGATGAGAAAACTGAGGAATAGAGGAGCTATCTGAAGTCTCTTATTACATATCCTCTTTCTTTCCCTTTCTTTCTTTCATTCTTTTATCCGTCCTTCCTCCCCTCCCCCCCCCTCTCTCTCTCTCCCTCTCTCTCTCTCTTTTTCTTTCTTTCTCTTCAACACACACAGTCCCTTCAACCATTCCTTGTATATTGTAGGTTGTAGACCCCTCCCCATCCCTGGGGCATATTCTAGTATGCTAGTTATATTAGGATAACCAGCATTGAACATGCTATTTTCCAAGTGTGGCCTGACAGAGTAAAATAAAAACATACATTTTTACAAAATTTGATTTAAAAATAGTTTTCAATGGCACACTCACCAGATGCACACATTATAAAAAATTCACACAATTCGCTTGGCATCTCCAGCATCTTTTATGAGACTCCTCTATCCCATGATCTCTATATTAAAATCATAATAGTCTAAGATTGAATTAGCTTAAAAAACAAACAAAACAAAACAAAACAAACCAATGGTATCAGTCTATCATAGCCTTATATTAATTAAGTTCCTGGTTAATTAAAATCCTCAGATCTTTTTTCAGATGAACCATTGCCAATACAAGTAGCCCCAATCCTGAAGGTGTACAATTGATTTTTTGAACCTAAATGCAGGATTTTACGTTTATAGCTATTACATTTTTTCTTGTTGGTTTATTCCAGCCTGAGGAAATAATTCCAAACCTTGACTGTGTAATCTGTGGAAAGAGCTCACCCTCTCATCTGGGTCATTTGAAAACATCCTGGTTTGCCACAGTGGTGCAATGTACCTCGTCATTTAGCCTACACTTCTATCTATGAGGATATCATGGATTTTGTCAAAATCTTTGAAATCAAAGTATATCCAGTGTCTGTCACAGGGAGGATGACCTGGCTAATTTAATTTCTTTGAACCTCAGTTTCTCCAATTATATAATAATGGTAATAGCTCTAGCACCTATCTCATAAGGTTGCTGTGAGGCTTAAATGAGGTGGTTGTAAAGTGCTCTATAAACTTTAAAATGCTTTGTAAAAATCAATTATGGTTATGATACTCTTTGTCTATAGCATTCCCCATATTTAATATTTAATATTTAATTTAATTTTAGCATTTTAATATTAGCATTAAGGTTAGCTAGACATGATTTTTAGTTCCTAGCAATCATATTCCTTTCTAAATTCTCACTATCTGGGGCAGCTAGGTGTGCAGTGGATTGAGCATTGGCCCTGCAGTCAGGAGGACCTGAGTTCAAATTCAGTCTCAGACACTTACTAGCTGTACAACCCTGGGCAAGTCACTTAACCCCAATTGTCTTCCCTCCAATTCTTACTCACTATCCATTTAATAAGTCGTCTGGTTTTTTATGCTTTTTTTTTTAATGCTTTCTGGGCCTTTTTCTTCTCTGGTACCTAACCCTAGCCAATACTTAATTAAAATTCCAATTAACATAATTGATAATTAGGTATTGATGACTAATAACAGACATGATCTCAAGTCAGAAAGAACTGAGTTCAAGTTCAAGGCCATCTCCTAGCTCTGTTGCTAACCCTTTCAGTGTCTTAGATAACCGTTTACCAATTGCACATTTCAGTGTCTGTCTGGAGAGAATTTCTTTAGCTCCTTGTACCAACCCAGCCAAACTACAGATCCAGTCCTGGTCCCCCAAGCACCATCCCTCCAAGATAACACTTGCATCTTAATAGCCTAATTTAAGACCTTAAACCAAAGGAGTGAAGAAAGTGAAATTTCCTTTGAAGACTAGAGTAGGGAGATGCTTTTGCCCCAGGGGGTTCATTCTCTCCTCCTCTCAAATCATTCCCTGTAGGTGGCTGCCTACTCTGCTTATTTGTAAGGTTGGCTTTTATACTGATGAATTCCTTTAACCGTGCCAGCCAGTGGATTGCAAGGGCCTCCCCTGTTGCAAATAGCCACTTACTTTCACAGAACACACCACAGTAGCTGAGGCCATATTCAGTGTTCTTTTGGCAAATAATCCACTTTTCTTTGCCAGGGTTGAAAATGCCCTCAGGGGACCCTTGCTTGAAAGTTAATCGGTAACCCAAAAGGGAACCTCCTGGGATTCGGAGAACTTCTTTTTTCTTCCCTTTCACCCCCTTTGAATGAAGGTGCTTACACATTCTCTGCGTCGGCTAAATCTGGGAACAAAAAGTTCCGCTAATTGTATAAAAGAGGGAAAGAGCGGAAGGAAGAGAGAATGAGAGAGGATCTTGTTTCTAGGCTAGCAAGTTCAGGAAATCTTGGATAGCCTGGGCACTTTTTCATATTACAGCTGAACTTCACGGATTGGATTCTATGGGTTGTTTCCACCATCTCAAGGGCTCATTACTGCACCCACCCATTTCGATCTGTGGGTCAACTGGGCCGCCCCATCACCAGTGAACATGATGAATCATTACGTGGTAGGAGAATTCTCTTTGTCAGCATCTGTAGCACTAAGTGGTCTTTCCATCATGTCTCCTTCTGGTCATGTCCTTCCTTCATATAGCTTTTTTCTCATCCTACTTCCTTAGCTGGATGCAGGACTGGACTCCTTCAAGAAATATACCCAGCAGCTGAGAGCCAACAGGGGCTCTCCAAACAAGTTTTGAGAACCCCCAAAAGTTGTGGGTTCTGTCTGAATTCTTAGGAGGAATAGCTAGGTAGCTGATGACTGTTTCTTCTTTCATAGCCCATCCCAATTTAAATTCTAGGGCCTTAACGTCTTTGTTTATCTACAGAATGTTTACAGAACTGCAGGGTAATTTTTTTTTTGGTAGGGAAAATGTCTGTAGCTCTTCCATCTCAGCTGCTGGCTGCTCTCCCTACCAAGTCTCCCCTTCCTCTTCAAAACACCAGCAATGCCCAGAAATGCCCAGAAGTCGCCTGTTATAATTAGACATTCTGACTGTTCTGCCCCAACTGTATTGAATTTAAGAACCGGGGTTTGGGAAATTTGTTTTTGACGACCATAACCAATGGTCCATTTATATCTCCGGCTGGGATAAATGGAGCGCACTGTGCTCACTCACCCTCTTTTCTCGGGGAGTCAGGCTTTCCTGGCCCGCCCTGCTGCCTGGCAATCGGATGCTCACTGTGACCTGCGGTGCCAGGCAGGGAAGAAAAAAAAAAGGCAAGCCAAAAGCAATTTCACAAGAACAGTTTTCACGGGCTTTGTCAATCTCCAGAATGAGCAATGAAATCTCTGACTTGTCTGAAAAGAAGGGCTGCTTGATTTCGGAAACCAAAATTCTCTTCTGGCATGTCTTCCCCTTTCCCCACAATCTCTTCCACCCCAAACCCTGTTACTGGCAGGTCACCCTGTTCCTAATCCTGGCTCAACAGACACCTGGGTCATCCTGCAAGAGAGCATCCCATGGACCTGCCAGTCACAGAATCTCTTCTCTAAGGAGGATAAGCCGGGTTCAGAAATCCACGATGGTGGCAACTCGACACAACAGCAAGGGTGGAAAAAATTTCTTCTTGCAATCTCCCCCAGCATTTGACAAGAATTAAAATTTTCCCCAGGGGAACCAATTTTGCATATTGAAACCAAGCATTTTCCCTTATATTTCACCTCCCCCTTCCACCCCTCTTAAACAACACAACACAACACAGCACAATATAACACACAGATTCAAAAGAAACAATTTCCTCTAAAATAAAGCCACTTGTGCTTGAGTTGCTGTTGTAAACACTGCCTGCCCAATGTGCCCCCGGTTTAAATTAGGATGCTGTCGGCTGTTATTCATGTTTACCGTTCTGAAAATGTTTTATGCCTGTCACAACCCATATCCTGTTGAGGCAGCATGGGAGTAAGGAGGGGGGGGTATGATCAAAATGTGTTTTTCCTGGAAAAATAATAAAATACCCAACAGGTTTCTTTTGAAATGACTTCTTTCTCACCATTAAAAGTTAAGTTTTCTAGCAAGAAAAAAAAGGAATCTTCAGCCTCTTCCTGTTGGAGGATGGGGGAGAGTGGGGTGTCATTTGTTAAGTGGGGCCAACGGTATATACAGGTAGAGTTTGTTGAAAGTGAATTCAGAAGAAACATTGGGCAGAAGGCTGGTCTTGAAATCAGAAAGATATAGTCTTCCTTTAGACAATCTATAGCTACTTTTTAAATAGTGTTTTAATTTCTCCCCAATTATATATAAAAAGTTATAACTTTTTTTTAATTTTGAGTTCCAAATTCCCTTTTCTCTCCCTGAGAAGGTAAGCAATCTGATATAGGTTATATATACACGAAGCACCTACTTTTGCAAATATCTCATTGAATCTTCACAACAGCCCTGTGAGGTAGGCACTACTATTATTTGCATTTTACAGTTGATGAAACTGAGGCAGCCAAGTTATATGACTCGACCAGGGTCACACAGCTAGTATCTGAGGCCAAATTTGAAATCAAAATCAGTTCTTCCTGACTATAGGCTCTCCGCTACACCACCTAGCTGCCCCCAAACTCCCTCGAACCACATTTTGATAACCATGGCTATGGTAGACACATCTATGTTAAAGCTAGAAGAAGAAAAAAGGCCAAGGTCTCCCACTGCATCCAGGGCCATCCATCTCTAGTGGTCCTGGTCTGTATCTCGCCACTGGACCCAGATGGCTCCTGAGGAGGGAGTCAGGTTGGTGACTTTGCACAATCCTGCCTCACCTAAATCCAATTCACTGGTAAGTCATGACATTACCTTCCTGATGGCATTGGTCCTCTTCAAAGGACAAAAGGAAAATAAACAATAGCAAACAAAAGCTGTGTGACCATGGGCAAATCACCTCATTTCTTGCCAGCTCTCTAAAGCTAAAAGTTACTGATGAATTACCACTCTGCAGATGGTGGAGAGTTTCCAAACCTGGTTTAGGTTTTTACTTGGGTTTTGACTTAGGTTTTTGACTCTCGTGACTGTGAAGTCTGAAATACTATGGATGGAGGTAGGGGTGGGTGATGGGATGGGTGAATGCTGGATTTTGGCTAAGAAGACCTGAGCTTGATTCCAGCCTTTGTTATTGACCATCTACATGACCTTGGGCAAGTCATTTGTAAAATATGGCAGTCAGATTAGATGGCTTTTAAGGTTCCTTCTACATATAAATCTGTGGCACTATGAGCTATAAAATGAGGGAGCTGGGCTAGATGACCTCCAAAGTCCATTCTCCTTCTAATGAGGATCTCACTAAGCAATCCAAACTTCAGTTAATATTCCATCTTTTTTTCAGCTGAGGAAAAAAAAAACCTGTCTTATTACAAATTCTTCAGTCACAACCTGAGTGGGCTGACCAGTACAGAGAGCAATGTTAACATACCTACTGTCTCCCAGTGACAAACAACAACTTTCTCCTGTGGCCCAAAGCAAAAACCAAACCAAACCCGAAAACCAACTACAAAAGAGATAACTACATTTCTGACTCTCAAAGTATTGCTGCTGCAGCGCCGAACATTTGCTGGTTTATCTGGACAACTACTTTCAACCCAGATAAGAAGAGTTCAACGCCAAGAAAACAAGTATCTGTAATTAGGCCAAGCGACCACTGGGTGTCAGCAGCCATTGCAGCTTCAGAGTCATGGAACCCAGGGACACCTATATCCAAAATCTGGGGGGCAGTGTCTGTCTCGGGAAAAATAAAGAAAGAAGAAAGCTGAACCATTCAGGCAAAGAAATGCACAAACAGAAAGATGGGCACGTCTGGTATGGATATGTTTCAAATTGAATGTTCATTGACATACACAAAACACAGACACACACACACAGAGTCATGGTACAATGTGCTGCATTTTTGCACTTCAGAAACAGGGCACAGAGCTAAGATACAGTCACACATCTGGAATTTTCACTGAAAACACATGCCCAATTACGTAAAATGAAGACAGCATTTTTTAGAAGAATTAAACATACAGCTATGTGATGAGCAGATTTACAGACTTTTTTTTATTTTCTCAGATTTAGGGGGTTAAAGGTCCTGGGAAGTCAAAAAGGACCTAGGCTATATTAATTATTTCCTACAATGGAATGTAGAAGATCAAGCTTTTTTTTTTCTTTCCTAAATCAGATTGGGGGACTAACCCTTTTACAACAAATAGACACTACCTAATCCTCAAATTCCCCTACATTCACAAAGTCATAGATCTAGAGCCGGCAGACACCTCAGAGGTCATCTCACTCAACCCCTTTATCTGACATAGGAGGAGGTTAAATGATTTGCCCAAGGTTACACAGGTGGTTGCTGCTGCTGCTGCTGTTGTCTGTCCTTTGTTTTCAAAGAAGAAAGTAAGGTATGGACTGTTTGGCTGTGGCTGGTCAGATCAACAAATTTGGAAGGCACGACCACAGAGCAGGAACAAGTAGTCCATTAGAACATTTAGAGTAGAAGTGCAGTTCAGGTTTCCTTTGTGTTTCTACCATTCTGCTTTGCTCAGGGAGTACAGCATCTTCTTTGATGCAGGGATGCCATGTTGAATGGTGCTGTGCCAGTGTTTTCCAAGTCTCAGTCAATACTTAAGTTCTTCAGAGATACCTAGAGAGTATCCTTATACCGTTTCTTCTAAACGTTGTGTGAGCACTTACCTTGTGTGAGTTCTCTGTCAAATAATCTTTTGAGTAAGAGAGCATTTGGCCTTTGAACTATGTGGCCAGTCAGTAAGTAAGCCAGGGGTACGTAGCAGAGTTGGGATATGAACTCAGGGCCTGTGACTCCAAGTTCAGTTATCTTTCCACAATACCATGTGCTTTTAAGTTTAGGAAGTGTTTCCTCATATGATGCTTGTGCTGGCACCATTTCCCCCATTTTGCAGATGGGAAAATTGAGTTTAAGACAAGTGAAATCACTTGCTCAATGTCAAACAGATCATAACTTCAAGGGGTGGGATTTGACAGCCATGGTGACCTGGCCCGCAGGTCACACAATCGTGGGTTAGCGAAGCTGGAGAGGTCCGGGGGAGCTAGGCTCGAGGGGAACCTAATGGCTCTAAGGGCCAAGAGGCTCGGGAACGGGATCACGGAGAGGAAGGAGACTAGACGCGCTGCTGGTGAAAAATGTCTCTCTTTATTGTTCCTGGTAAGGGTTTTTATGAGCATGTTATCAGAATGCCACGTCCCCAGAGGGGTGGCTATGCATTGGACGCAGGTCTGCGTCATTTCCCAGAAACGAGAGTTGGCCAGGAAACGAAAGATAAGCGAGAAATGAAGGCCAGCGAAGGGAGGGGGCGCGGGTCAGGCAGAGGGGAGGGGTAAGGCGATTTTCCAGTCTCCGGCACCATGGTATTTGATTACCATGCATGTACAACAAATACAAATAATTGCTATTGAGTCCAGGGAGGTGGGGCACTAATATTCTCTCTTTCCACTCATCTATGGATTCAGGCATATGAAAAATGGGTTCAATCCTGGGGGACCCTGATCTCAGACCCTGATGACAGAATTCAGGTTCCTTTGTCTCATTGACTCAGACTCTGTATGCCCTACCCTAGAGACCACAGGGAAAACAATGTAGAGCATAAATTTGGTTGTTATCTAGGATCTTCCCAAAAAGAAAAGATAGAAAAGAACTAAACGTACAATGTAAACCTAGTAAAGGACAGCTATTTATTCCTTGACACAAAAGAAATTCTTAATGAAGAGACTCATGCATGTGTGTTAATAAAGACTTAAATAGCAGTGAAAACATATAATTATTATTGTACTTTTCTGGAAGGTTACTACCTAACTGCACAAAATATGAATCATTTTATGGGACTGCTGAATTGGCATTTCACTTTCACCTTAACTCTGCTCAGTCCAAATAAATCCCTTTGTATTCATATCTTCTGATAAGCCAGACACTGGTCTGGACTCGTTGTCCTGCTGGTGGTCATCTTCTTTAAGAAGAGCTAGAGTAGTTGTTGGTTCCCCCTGAGTAAAGCACAGCTAGCACCGCCTGAGGACCCCAGAACTTCCAACATCTCAAATTCACAAGATTGCCCCCACAGGTAGAAATGACCATTTCAGGATTTCTGCTCTGTTACCAAGACAAAAGAAGAGGGACAATCCAAGACCCAAAGTTGGGCTCTCATAGGCTGGACACATGCCTCTGCTGGATGTTCACAGCTCCATGTGGACAAGGTAGGAAAAGAGCATTGCCTCCCTTGGCCACTCATGGGAAGAGGCTCTTAACAGAGTTTTGATATGTTTGGCAGATAGGAGGAGAGAGGATCAGAGTCTGGAATTACCTCCTTTAAAGCCCACTGAAAGGGCCACAGATCCTGGCTTGTAACTAATCTGAAGAATAAAACGGAAAACTTCAAATAATTCATAAAAACAATAGACGGTAGACTTTTAAGATCATAGAAGACCGTAGATAAAAGTCCAACTTCTTAATTTTTCAAATGAGGACATTGAGGTCCAGAAAGTTTAGGTAATTTGTTCATGGTAACATGGGTAATAAGTATTAGAGGTGGGATTCTTCCTGATTCCAAGTCTAGTGTACTAGTAGAGGGAGGGAGGTGCGGTAGATAAGAATACTAGACTTGGAATCAGGAAGACCTGGGTTCAAATTCCAAACTGGACAGCTGTGTGACCCTTGTGAAGTAAATTAACTATTATCTGCCTCAGTTTCATCACCTGTCAAGAGGGGATAATAATAACATCTGTCTCACAGAGTTGAGGATCCAATAAGATACCATAACATTTTGCAATCCTTTAAGTGCTGGTTATTATTGTTATTATTAATTATTATTATTATTATTATTACCGCTATGATACACTGCTTTTCTAGTCCAAACCATTTCTCATTTCACAGGTGAGCCCAGCAAAGACAAGTGACTACCTTGAGCCACTGTCTCTGAACCACTGGTGATGTCACCAATAATAGTATTTGATCCTAAGGTCCTTCCAACCCCAGCCCTCTGACTCCAGATTCAGTGCCATCTAGTGCTGGTGGGAAAGTGGCTGCACTCTCTTGGACATTCCCCTGACAGGGGCTAATCCCTGGAACCAAGAGACTTCATTTTTTCCTGTTTATACTTTATATTTTTTCTTTTTTCCCTCTTGTTATTTATTTTTTAATATTTTCAGTTTTCAGCATTAATTTTCACAAGAGTTTGAATTACAAATTTTCTCCCCAGTTCTGCCCTCCCCCCACTCCAAGATGGCATATATTCTGATTGCCCCGTTCCCCAGTCAACCTTCCCTTCTGTCACCCCACTCCCCCCCCATCCCCTTTTCCCTTACTTTCCTGTAGGGCAAGATAGATTTTTATGCCCCATTGCCTGTACATCTTACTTCCTCATTGCATGCAAAAACTTTTTTTTTGAACATCTGCTTTTAAAACTTTGAGTTCCAAATTCTCTCCCCTCTTCCCTACCCACCCACCCTTCCTAAGAAAGTAAGCAATTCAACATAGGCCACATATGTATCATCATGCAAAACCCTTCCACAATACTCATGTTGTGAAAGACTAACTATATTTTGCTCCTTCCTATCCTATCCCCCTTTATCCAATTTTCTTCCTTGACCCTGTCCCTTTTCAAAAGTGTTTGCTTTTGACTACCTCCCCCCCATCTGCCCTCCCTTCTATCGTCCCCCCTTTTTTATCCCCTTCCTCCTTCTTTCCTGTGGGGTAAGATGCCCAATTGAGTGTGTATGTTATTCCCTCCTCAGGTCAAATCCAATGAGGGCAAGATTCACTCATTCCCCCTCACCTGCCCTCTCTTCCCTTCCAACAGAACTGCTTTTTCTTGCCATTTTTATGTGAGATAATTTACCCCATTCTATCTCTCCCTTTCTCCTTCTCTCAATATACTCCTCTCTCATACCTTAATTTGAATTTTTTTAGATATCATCCCTTCATATTCAACTCACCCTGTGCCCTCTGTCTATAAATATATATATATACATATATATATATATACATATACATATATATATATATACACACACACGTATATGTATATTCCCTTCAGCTACCCTAATACTGAGGTCTCATGAATCATACACATCATCTTTCCATGTAGGAATGTAAACAAAACAGTTCAACTTTAGTAAGTCCCTTATGATTTCTCTTTCTTGATTACCTTTTCATGCTTCTCTCGATTCTTGTGTTTGAAAGTCAAATTTTCTATTCAGCTCTGGTCTTTTCACTGAGAAAGCTTGAAAGTCCTCTATTATATTGAAAATCCATATTTTGCCTTGGAGCATGATACTGAGTTTTGCTGGGTAGGTGATTCTTGGTTTTAATCCTAGCTCCATTGACCTCCGGAATATCATATTCCAAGCCCTTTGATCCCTTAATGTAGAAGCTGCTCAAATTGTTTCTTTCTGGCTGCTTGCAGTATTTTCTCCTTGATCTGGGAGCTCTGGAATTTTGCGACAATATTCCTAGGAGTTTTCTTTTTGGGATCTTTTTGAGGAGGCAATCTGTGGATTCTTTCAATTTCTATTTTACTCTCTGGGTCTAGAATGTCAGGGAAGTTCTCCTTGATAAACTCTTGAAAGATGATATCTAGGCTCTTTTTTTGATCATGGCTTTCAGGTAGTCCAATAATTTTTAAATTATCTCTCCTGGATCTATTTTCCAGGTCAGTGGTTTTTACAATGAGGTATTTCACATTGTCTTCCATTTTTTCATTCCTTTGGTTCTGTTTTATAATATCTTGATTTCTCATAAAGTCACTGGCTTCCTCTTGCTCCAGTCTAATTTTTAAGGTAGTATTTTCTTCAGTGGTCTTTTGGACCTCCTTTTCCATTTGACTAATTCTGCCTTTCAAGGCATTCTTCTCCTCATTGGCTTTCTGGAGCTCTTTTGCCATTTGAGTTAGTCTATTTTTTTTAAGATGTTATTTTCTTCAGTATTTTTTTGGGTCTCCTTTAGCAAGTCATTGACTTGTTTTTCATGATTTTCTCACATCACTCTCATTTCTCTTCCCAAGTTTTCCTCTACTTCTCTTACTTGCTTTTCCAAATCCTTTTTGAGCTCTTCCATGGCCTGAGTTCATGTTTTTCTTGGAGGCTTTTGATGTAGGCTCTTTGACTTTGTTGACTTTTCTGGCTGTATGTTTTGGTCTTCTTTGTCACCAAAGAAAGATTCCAAAGTCTGAGACTGAATCTGAGTCAGTTTTCAATGCCTTAGCCATGTTCCCAGCCAACTACATGACTGCTTGTAGAGTAGAGGGTACTTTGTCCCAAGCTTGAGGGGTTGCGCTGTTGTTTTCAGAGCTGTTTCTACACAGCAAGCTTTGCTGCACCAGTGCTTCTCCTCCCCCAAGAACCGCCAACCTGGACTGGACTCAGATCTTAAGCAAGCTCTGCACTCCTGCTCTGATCCACCACTTAATTCCTCCTACCAGGTGGGCCTGGGGCCAGAAGAAACTGCAGCTGTAGTTCTGTCCTCAGAGCTGCACCAACTCCACTGCCTCCGGGGCGGTGGGTGGCTGAACCAGGAACTCCTTTCACTCCCTGCAGCTTTTCCCACTAACTTTCTCTGTTATCTTTGGTGTTTGTGGGTTGAGAAGTCTGGTAACTGCCACAGCTCACTGATTCAGGGCACTAGGTCCTGTTCTGCTCGGCTCCAGATCTGGTTGGTCCTGCCACCGCCCATACTGGGCTCTGCTATGCTCCACTCCCAGCTCCGTGGGCAGTAGATCTTACCCAGTGACCATCCAGACTGTCCTGGGCTGGAGCCCTGCTTCCTGCTGCTATTCTGTGGGTACTGTAGCTCTAGAATTTGTTTAGAGCCATTTTTATAGGTTTTTGGAGGGAGTGGGGTTGGGGGTGGGCAGAGCTCACACAAGTCCCTGCTTTCCAGCCCAAGAGACTTCTTAAAACTGACTTGATGACCTAAAGGTTAGGGAATCTTTGTTTTGAATTTTGATTGTATCTTTCTATACAAAGCAGGGAAATACCCCCGTGACACTTCCTTGAAAATGGATTTCACCAATGGAGGCTGCTATGAAGATGAAATGTTGGGCTAACACTCTCTTTGGTCTTCAATTTCTCTTTAGAGAAATTGCAGAGGATGTCTCAGGTTGTACATCCCACTCTTACTGCATGATTAGCCCATTTTCTTTTTCACTCATTCGTTTCTCTGATGACATCTTTTACTCTTTTTTCAAAGTTCCTTATTTATCATGTATTACAGCCTGCTCACACCAACCCCTGCCTCTCCACTGAACTTTGATATTCATATTTAATTTTTCAGAAACTGTGTTGTTCCATGACTACCTTGCAAATTTTCTTTAGAGATCTAGTTGTGGCCATGTGTGACAATGCACACCTGTAATCCCTGCTCCTGAAGCTGGTGGATTGCTTGAGATTAGAAGTTCTGAGCTTCAGTAGGCTAAGCTGATCAGGTATCTGAACTAAGTCTGGTATGAAAGAGCCTCTGAGAGTGGAGGCCACTAAGCTACCTAACAAAGGATGAATTAACCTGGGTCAAAAATGGAAAACTTCAAAGCTCCTACGATGATCAGCAGTGGTATTGGTCCCATGAGTAGCTAATGCATTTCCATCCTGGGCAAAATAAGGAGAACTAAGAGAAAGGAAGGAAGGAAGGAAAGAAGGCAGTAAGGAAGGAAGGAAAGAAAGAAAGAAGGAAGGAAGAAAGGAAAGAAGAAGAGAGGAAAGGAAAAGAAAAGATTTCTGCCCCGCTCCCCACCAATGGGCAGTTTTCCTTCCTGTCTGTACTGATTTTGCTCATGTGTAAACTTTTTAATTTCATGTAATCAAAATTATCCATTTTATCTTTTGTGACTTTTTCCATCAATTATTTGAGAATTCTCCTACTTAGCCAACGTTTTATGATGTGACCTTTAATATTTAGCTTTAGTATTCATTTGGAACTTATTGTGGCATATGGCGTAATATGCTAGTCTAAGCCTATTTTTTTATTTTCTCAAATGGTTTTCCAGTTTTCCCAGAGGCCTCTATCCAATAAGGATCCCTTCTCCAATTTGTTTTTGTTCTTTTACTTGCCAAACACTGGCCCATTGACTTCAACTCTTAAGATTATTCTTGTTTATCTATTCTGTTTCATTGATTTACTTTTCTATTTTTTAACCAGTGCTAAATAGTTTTGATGACTACTGTTTTATAATGAAGTTTGAGGTTTAGAGCACTATTCCCCCTTCAACTTTGCCTTTTTAAAAAATTATTTCTTTTGCTATGTTAAATTTGTTTTGTTCCTCCAAGGAAATTTTGTTATCATTTTGTTTAACTTGCTAAATTTATCTTTTGATAGTCTTATTGGTACAGCCCTAATTCTACAAATTAATTTTGGTTGTGTCATCATTTTTATTACATTGGTGAGGTTTCTTCATGAGCAATTGATACAGCTCCAATTATTTAATTTTTTTCTTATTTCTGTAAAGAATATTTTCTAATTGTATCTAATAAGTCTTGAGTGTATATTGGTTTATTGACCTCCAAATATTTTGTACATTTTGGAGTTATTTTTAATGGGATTTCTCTTTCCAGAATTTCTTACTAGTTTTTGTTATTGCTATATGTAAATACAGATGATTTTTGTGAATTTATTTAGCAACCTGCCGCTTTATTGAAGCTATCATTACAATTAAGTTCTTTGCTGATTCTTTGTGATTTTCTAAGCCAACCATAATATTGTCTGCAAATAGAAATAAACTTGTTCCTTCTCGGGTGATGTTTATGCCCTTATTTTTTTTCTCGTGTATTATTGCTATTGCTAGCACTTTCTAGAACTATGTCAAATAATATTAGGGAGAAGAGCACCCTTGGTTTACAACTATATGAATTGGGAAAACTCCTAGTGATTCTCCACTGCAAATAATTCTATTCTTTGGTTTCATATATATATATATATACATATATATATATTTAATAAAATCTTGCTGTTGTTGTTCATTCATATGTGTCATATCTGACTTTTCATGACCCCATTTTGGGTTTTCTTGGCAAAGACACTGGAGTGGTTTGCCATTTCTTTCTCCAGCTCATTTTACAGATGAGGAAACTGAGGCAAACAGGGTTAAGTGACTTGCCCAGGATCACTCAGCTAGTAATTGTCTGAGGCCAGATTTGAACTCAGGAAGATGAGTCTTCCTGACTCCAGCAGTCTATTTACTGTGCCACCTAACTGTCCCTGTATGTTAAAATACATACTTGTTATTTTTTAAAATGGCCTATGTCTAAGATTTTTATGGTTTCTAATATAAATGAGCACTGCCTTTTGTTAAAGGCTTTTCCTGTGTCTATTGATATAATCACATTGAGTTGGTTGTTTTGATTTTTAATGATGAAAATGTTCGTTATTTTCCTATTGCTGACCCATCCTGGTATCCATGGCATGAATTCAACTCAGTCATATGAATAAAGTTTTTAGATGTTTAGTTACTGTGTTTTTGTTAGGGTTTTATCTAAAAATTTTTTTGTCAATTTTCCTTAGGGATAGCTTTCTATAGTTTTCTTTCTCTGCTTAGTCCTTCCTTGGTTTGGGTGTGAGACTTTATTTGTCTCAATAAAAGGACTTTGGTATTGTACTTTTTTTCTCATTAATCAAGAATAACAGGTGTGGTATAGATATTAACTGCTATATGAATAATACATGGAATTCTCCTATAAATACATCTGGACCAGGTTTATTTTTTCCCTTTTGGTAGTTCTTTTATGACATTCAATTTCACTTTCTGAAATCAGATTGTTTAAAAATCTCCATTTCTAACTTTGTTAATTCTGATATTTTAGAGTAGATAACAATCTATTTCCTTAAGGTCTTTGTTATGTTAGCCTACAATTTTGTTTAATACTGTAAGTTCTGCTAATTCTTTATATTTAATCTTTTTTGTTTATTTATCTTATCGCTTTTTTTAGTAATTTGATTTTTCTTATTCCTTCTTAAAAATCAGATTGACTAAAGATATATCAATTTTGTTATTCTTTCTAAAGAACTAAGTTTGTGGGTTTTTTTTGGTATTTTGATAGTTATTTTCCATTTTAGTTATTTCTTTTCTAATTTTTAAAGATTTTTTTCTTTCTGTTCTTATTTTAGATATGTTAATTAGGTGGCTTTCTAATTCTTTGAACTATATGCTGAATCCATAAATTCCAAATTGGTTGGTTCTCTAGTTTTTTTTTTTTTAAATTCTATACTCAATTAGTTCATTGACAGTGTTCCTCAACCCCAGTCTCCTATTGAGAAGAGGAAGGTTTTCCTGGGTAATGTGATCTTGAAATCTAGTCTTCTGACAAGAGAAGGGGAGTGTTCAGGGAATCACTAGATTCAGAGGTTCTAGTTATTTCAAAAGAAAGAAGTTGACTAGTTGTCTAGCAGCCCCCAAATTGTTTTCTTTCTAACGAAAGTCAAAACTATGAGATTTCAGTCATTGTTGTTCAGTCCTTTACAGTTGTATCTGACTCTTTGTATAGTTTTGTCAGGTCTCTTCCTGAACAGTTTTGACTTATGCCATGCTAGGGCCAGATCTTCTCAAAAATAAACATATTCCAGATGAGCTGTCTAATGCCCTATACTAGGATATTTAACTAATCTCCAAGAAGAGAGCATCATACACAAAGTATGATATGTAACCCATGGCCCAGTGCCCCTAAATGAAAATAAAACATTTTCTACCTTGAAAAGCTTCTATTCTACTTGGGAGAGAGGAATGGATCTCATACACACAGGCATATATAAGAGGTAAAATGAGTTAGAGATAGAGAGTACTAACTACAAGGGGAATCAGGGAAGATGTCACAGAAGAGGTGACTTGTGAGCTGATGCTTGAAGAAAGATAAAAATTGTGACAAATATAGAAGAGGAGGAAGGACATTCTGTCCATGGGGAAGAGCCTATGAGACTGTTCATTCAGGAAACAATAATTCAGTTTGGCTGGAATGGGGAGTACGTGAAGGGGAATACGATGAAACAAGTCTGGAAAGGGAGGTTAGAACCAGATGGTGGAGAGCCTTAAATATCAAACTGAGGACTATGTGGTCTGACTTTATGTTTAGGAAGATTATTTGATTGAATTATTTGGAAGAGGGATTGGACTGGATACAAGTTCAATTTGGAAGCTGTTCTTATAGTCTAATGGAGAGGTAATGACGGACTAATCTAGGGTGGTGGTCCATATAAATGGAGAGAAGGAGGTAGATAGGTTATATAAGTAGGTCTATGAGACTTGGCAGTTCTTTGGATGTGGGAAGTGAGGAGAGAAAAGATTTAAGGATGACTTGGATGTCATGAAACTGAGTGAAGAGAAGGAAGGTAGCATCTGGTTTAGGGAAAAAGATGATGAGTTCTATTTTTGGACACATTGAGTTTAAGATGATGACAGAACGTCTAGGTGGACATCTCTAACAGGCACTTGGTAATATGAGACTGAAGTTCAGGAGAGAGGTTATGAAGGGACATACAGATCTGGGAGTCGTTTGTGTAGAGAGAGTAATAGAATCCATGGAAGGTGATGAAATCACTAAAAGAAAGAGCATAGAGAGAGAAGAGGCTTCAGGTCATATGGATTCCCTAGGGGCAGAAAAAGAAAAGTACAAGACTATACAGAGGCTTTTTTTTTCCATCCATTACTTGTCTATAAAGTTGCCTTGTCCCAAGTCTACTTGCAGTAAGTGGCCAAACTTGTCTTGAGTCCAAACTCTGGGCTGGGGCTGGGCCTGGGCTGGCAAGCAACATGGGACAAGAGCATGGTTCCAGGAAAGCATTCTCAAAGGCTCCGCCCTTCCCTGGGGAATGGGATCAAACCCAGTAGTTGCCTCAGGATTGATGGACATTATATGCCTGTGAATTACATTTTTCTAAATAATTTATCAACACCTCAACAGGACTCCGGACCATGTTCAGAGCTCCATGTGTTTTCCATGTGTGCTGCATCTGTCAAAAGTAACCAAACAAATCTGTATTTAACTTGTCAGACTATAATCAAAAGTTCCACTAATTACTTCCGCATGAAGCCTACCAAGCGCTTTCCCTTAATCATCAGGAACAACTCCCATTAGCCAGCAAAACAGCTCCATAATACTGTTTGATTGGGCTTTGTGGGCAACTGGAGACACAGCTCAGAATGGGGGTATGAGGTCCAGCTCATCTCCTCCAATGGAGATTTTCTCATTTGTTCAAACCTTTGACCCCGCAAAAGTTATCATTGCCACATCAAGAGTGTGGCTATGGGAAAGTGCAGCATAAAGACCACATTCCTGAATAAGGGTTGGACATTTGCGCCAGAGAGAGGAGCTATGCCAGAAAGCTAGATTCTGGCAAAGGAATTAGCCTTTCTAGGCTGCTGGCCCAATAGACTGTGGAATGGTGGCAAGCCGAAAAACTGCCAATTTTTATATATACTATTTGGATCGCTTGTTTTTTCCTTCACAGGACCAATACCAGTGGGAGAGCAAGAGCCAAGGACTTTTGAGTCCAGGAAGAAAAGCTAAGACCCTTGCAACATTGAATTCTTTTTCCTTGGCCTTCTTTATGGGCCCAAACTTTAACTCCATTTTAGAGGTCTCATTGTGGAAGAATGGAGGGAAAGAGGGGAAAAGAAGAGGAAGATCTAGATGTAACAGGTGTCCTTATAGATCTTAGGGATAAACTATCAGTTTTACAGAAGGGCTTTTAGGTATAACAGGGGACAGAGTTGTAAGAGGTATTATATAGGTAAAATCTATAAGACTTGGCAACTCATTGGCCATGGGAAGTGAGGGAGAGAAAAGAGTGGAGGGTGATTCAGAGTTCATGAACTGAATGATGAGAGAGAAAGAAGGTAATGCCTTCTCTTTTTGAGACTCTCTCAGCCATCATTCCTGGTGACTAGGTAGAGGGGAGGGCACCTGAAATATTTGAAGTAGGAGGGGGGAAATGTAACAGAGGGGGCTTGCTCAGATTTGTTTCTTACTGGTGGGTTACACAAAGCATGCACATATATCTCCTGCCTGGTTTCAATCCAATATGTGAAATTTTGGAGACCTGTCTGACTGAAGAGAAAGCATTTTGTGATGAAAAATAAAAAGGCTTCTAATTGGCAGCTGAAGTCAAAAAACTGATGTCTCAGGAATGGCTAAGCCAGAACTGAACATACATGAAAAAGGGGCATATGTCTCTTTCCTTAGCTACTTTGAGTGGAGGAGGTTGCTTTGAGCTTTGGGATGGGGGAAGGTCAGCTGGCTACATTCCTCCCCTTGGCTACCATGAAGCTCTGTTTCTTTGAGTACCCAAAAGACTTCTGAGTATGTCCAGTCTAAAGTAGAGTCTGCCAGAGCTGGTAGCTGTAGCCACTGATGATGTAAATGCCCATGCAGCAAACTGTGGGCATCACAAAGTCTAAAGGGATGGCAGGGGGTGCCCATGGACTGGCCTAACCCAGTAGCCTAGTCTGATGAGGAGTCAGTGCAGCAGCCTGTGTGAGGACTGCTTGACTCATCCCAGCAGCAGATTGACTCACCCGGCCAAGACATCATTGCAATTACAATTTTTTTTTGCAATGTTTTCAAATAGTTGAATGTAATTCCAAGACAAAGTGTGATTACATTTCTACACATATACCATATGTATATATGGGCTTTCAAATATCAATTAATCACTGAAAAAGTGACAAAAAAAGAAATGTTGAGTAAAAAGTATGACATAGTTTCCTGCAATGGGACCAAATTTCTCACCCTGTAGTTAATAATATTATAATTAATAACTATACTGTTCTATATTTTTTCTCTTAAAGTTATCTCACAAATTTACAATGCTATTATGTTTCTAAGACTAATACAAATTCCTTCCATTTTCTACAATAAAATGATTATTAATTTAGAAGCACATCATGATGAAAAACACAAGCATTTTTAGTAGCAAGAACTTGTTCATTTAAGAATTAATTTTCTTGTAAAACATTCTGAAGCCAAGTAAAATACCCATTCTCATAACATATCTATAATATGAGACTAAGGAATAGATTACACATAGGTCTACAACACATAGGTTTGTTTAAAAAAGTAGATATTTATAAATAAAGAAGAAAGAGGAACAATTCACACAAGAAAAAGGGGTACACAAGAAAATACCATTGCACACAATAATTTCTCACAAAGGTTAACACGGATTAACACTTGTATTGAAGAAACCATCTAAGGAGAGAATACCACACACCAGGGCTTTTGTAGGATTTCTGAGCTGAGGTGACACTGTAGAGAAAGATCTATGTAATTTTCCAAAAAAAGATAATTTTATTACCTCTTTCCTTCACTTCTTTGAGTGAGGAGGTTGCTTTGAGCTTCTGGTTGAGGATCAACTGGTTTTACTCCTCCACTACTGTGCTATAAGAAACAATGAGTTCAATGATCTTAGAAAAACACAGAAAGACTTGCATGAAATAATGAAGAACAAAATAAGCAGAACCAAGAGAACTGTTCTAAGAATGACTTTGAGTGTCTAAGTAATTTTGACTATTATAAATACCCAGATTAACTATAAAGGACATACAAAGATGCATATCTGCATCCAGAAAAAGAATTGCTAATAGAAGTATGTATTGGATAATTTTACATATATATACCAATTTGTGTCTAATGGTAGCCATCTCTAGGAATGGGGGCAGCGAGGGAGAGGGAAGGAGGAAAAAAGAAATTTGCATGATAACTTTATTATATATTTAAAAGGAATAGTAAATTGTGCACAGTAGATTTGAGGTTTTACGTTCAGTCATCTTTTTTTATTATACTGTCTTATGGAAATGCCAATTCCATAAATTAAAAAAATAAAATTAAAAAATATCTATGCGAGATAGCAACGGGCAGGGAGTCATTTTTCTTGGGTTACTGATAGAAAAACAATTATAATTCTTAGTTGTGCATGCTAAAAAGGGAAGATTTTGATATACATGCTGGAAGAGGGCTCAGAGGCCATCTAGTTGAATCCTATCATTTTACATTTAAGGAAACTGAGTTGGAAGGAGTGGAAATGACCTACCTGATGTCACACAAGTAGTGTAAACCTTGAAGGAAGAGGATAAGCATTCTGGAAAGGAGAGCTGAGGGAGTATATGCCACACATAGAGGAGCAGTTTATGCAAATAAAAGCATAGAATGGGGAAAGATGTTGACCTTGGTAAATCTAGTCTGGATGGAATGTAGGGCTTGCAAAGGGGAGTCATGTGAAATGAGGCTGAAGAGTTAGGTTGGAGCCATATTGCGATGCTTCAAGGACAAGCAGAAGAGTTTCTATTTTATCCCAGAGGCAAGCTAATGCTTCTTGAGCAGAGGGATCACAGGGTAAGGCCACATGTAATAGTTTACACAAGAGGAGTGACATCATGTCAATGGAGAGAAGATGTAACTGATGCTGTGAAAGGAGAATCAAGCAGACTTGACAACTGGTGGGATAAGGGTTGGTGGGGAGAGGGTCAAGATTCAAGGCTGACTTTGGTAGTTGCAATCCCGGGTGTCTGGAAGGGTGGTGATGCCCTCAAAAGAAATAATTCTGAGTTTGTGATGTTGTTGAGACTAGGTGAAGATGTTACTCAGTTGGTGACTTAGGATTAGAGTTCAAGAAAGAGATTTTGGCCGGATATTTAGATCTGGAAGTAATCTGCATAGGGAGAATACTTCGACCCATGGGAGCAGATATAATAATCAAGGGAGAGACCATAGATAGAGAACATCCCTAGGGGATACTCACATAAAGGAAACAGGAGAGGGATCATAATCCAGCAACGAAGGATCTGAGAAGGAATGATCAGAGAGGTAGGAGGGAAGCCAGGAGAGATCGTGTCCATCAATCCACCAATAAACATTTATTAAGCAATTACTATGTGCTGGGCACCGTGCTAAATGCTAAGTGTCGTGAAAGTCAAGAAGGGAGAGAGTGTCTAAGAGAAAGGAGTATTTAATTGGGCCAAAGTCTGCAAAGAAGTCAAGTAGAATGAGGACTGAGAAAAGATTATTGAATTTAGTGATCAAAAGTTTTGTTGACAATAAAACAGAAGCACACCTGTTCTATCCTGAAGGTTATTTTTCTCTCTCACTAGTTTTTCTAGCTTTTGATGTTAAAATAAATGTGTACCTGCTACCCAGGAATGTCCTGGACATGTTTATTGGTTGTGTGGGAGGTCTGAGGGACAGGACATTAACTATGAAAAAGACCTAGAATTTGAAAGTCATCCACAAATAATCTATAGCAAAGGTTCTTAATGTTTTTTTTTATGTCATGGACTCCTTTGAAAAAGTGAAGCCTGTGGGCTCCTTCTTAAAAGAATGTTTTTAATTGTATAAAATAATGCAAGAGTACAAAGAAAACTAAACGTTAATGAAAATAACCTTTTCCCATCCAAGTTCATGGACACCTTGAAATCTATCCACCTAGCCCTTTGCAACCTCAGGTTAAGAACCCCTGATCCACGAAATGGATCATTCCAGTCAATCACTTTTTCTTTTTTTTTAATCAAGATTGGACAACAGAGTGAGTAATCGAAAGACCTGGATTCTAATTCCAGCCCTCCCACAGGTGTAGTTGCATTACCTTGGATAAAGCATTTAAACTTTCTGGGCCTCAGTTTACTCATATGTAAGACAAGGGGGATGAGCAAGCTATCTAAGGTATGCTTTCTAAGCCTAGTGTACTTTAAAAAGATTTTTCCCCCCAACACACTTATTTGAAAATAGGAAGTGAAGGGAAAGACTATATTTTCCTCATCCGAACAGTGGCATTTGTCGAAAGCAAACAAATAAACAAAAACCTGTCTTGCTTTTTCTCTGGAAAGAAGACTGCCTGGCTCCAAGATGGGAGGGGGAGCTTTAGCTGAGCTAGGCCTGTTTCTAACCTGGAGGGCTTATGAGACTCTTGGAGCTTTTTTGAGATTCACTGTTTGTTTTCAATGGGAAATTACTCAAAATGTAATAAGGAAATATTTTGCTGAGTAAATAGATTCGTTTACATTCTGTGGCATGGATGGTTAAAAAAGAATGCCAGTCTTTTAGCTCCCTTGGCTGAAGTCCCTTCTGAGGGAGAGGACTTTCTCCCTTTACTAGCCTTTCTTTTCTCCCAACTGTTTCTTCCTCCTCCCTTTATGAAATCAGATACTTTAAGGACCCTTTTCAAAACTCAATAAAAAAAATCCATATTTCCACAAAAGCCTGTGGTTTTTATCACTTTGGGCCTCTTCCCTTGCACTGGGGAGCCTTGGCTTCTCTCTCTCTCTGGAGGTTTTTTAACTCACGGCCCAAGAACCTAGTTCTTTCAGCTATAGACATTCCCTCTTGCTACCCCCCCCTTTCCCAATATTTCACCTTGTTGGTGTCTCAATGCTTCTCCAAGGCAATGGGGGCAATGTGTTACTTGAAACATTATCTCTAGAGTGCTATGGTCTTCCTTACTCTTATCCATTTTTGGTTAGCTGGTTGAGGTCATTTGCGTGCACATGCGCGCACGCGTGCACACACACACACACATACACACATGTATCATTGAGCTGAAAGGGACCTTAAAATTTTGTACAAACTCTTTCTTTTCCAGATGAAACTGAAGACCCAGGTGGGGTCGAGTGAATTGTTCAAGGTCAGAGGAGTCAATTCAAATATTCTCATTTCAAATCCAATCTTCACTACTCAGCTGCTAATTTAGTGAGCGTGCTTTTAATTCCAATGCCTGAGTTTTCAAAATGAATGTCTGTGAAACCCTGAAAACCTATTTTCTATGGAACACCCATTTATTGTTTTTCTTTTTCCCCTTGTGTCCTCCTTTCCTCCTTCTCTTTCCTTATAAATCTGGCAATGTCTCAGCCTGGATCTGGAAAAATATATCATTAGCTGAGACGAGTTCCTGTTTAGTATTACAGAACCATTAACACATATACACATGCATGCAGAGTACAACATGGGCTGCTGAAATATGCCAGAGAAAGTCGCATAACTTGTGTTGATTTGGTTGACTACCAATTTACTTTGTCTAATTTCAACTGGGTATTCACTACTGAATGGCAATCCTTTTATTCTTCTTGGCTTGATTATTCCACTCTCCTCTACCACAACTGAAATGTACCACCTTCTCTCCTTGAACTCTTAAAATACTTAGCTTCCTTCAAAATTCAGCTTGAGCAACATCTCCTATCTTATGCCTTTCCTGATCCTCCCCAGTTGCTGGTGAACTTCCTACTCCAGAAATTATTTTGCATTGACTTAGTTTCCTTGAGTCTACTACCTTACTTAGGCTGGAAGTAAAGGAGCCACTCACAGGTCCTATCCCAATATTGATCAACAGAGAAGCTTTAACTGGCAAATGACACAAAGGAGCCCATAAGCTGGTTTAAAAAAAAAAACAAACCACTCAGATAACCCTTCCTCCAGAAGAGACCTGAACTTCGGGGTGCTTTGGGGGCAAACCTTTGACATTTCAGGGAGACTTTCCCATAGAGTCCCAGTTGCTTCCAACTCTTAATCTGATAAAAATCCATTCTTTGGAACACTAGTCTTCAATCTGTGCTCCAGATCTATGGGGAACCATGTGCTGCTTTTGACTCCTATGTATTCTTGTTAGAAGAACCAGGACCAAATTCCCTAGCATCAGGCACATTGTACTGTACATTTGTCTATCCTCTGAGGTGAAAAGGAGCTCTGAGAGAAAATGAGCTGATCTATCGACTCACTTTGATATACCATGGAGGTTTCTTGGGCATGAGTTTATCCTTCTTTGTCTTTGCTAGCCAATAGTTGAAGTCCCCAGTGACCTTTCAGCAAAATGCCAGTGGGCAGGCCCATGTTTTCCTTGGGGTGGGGCCCTTCAGATGTCTTCAAACAAAAGTCTAGCCCTATAATCTCACACTTCAATTGGGAGCAACTCATCAAATTGCTCAAAGACTCCTCTGATTAACTCCTGTTGCATGAGTAAGAGATCTATCATTTTCCAAGTGGCAAATCTCCAAAATATCTCTGTGTTTTTTCTAGTGCTATGTTGGGAAAACCTACAAGCACTGAAAAACCTCAGCAGATAAAAAATTTTTTAAAAAACTTTTTTTTTCCCCTCTCCTAAACTTTCATTATTAGCACTATGTGCTCAATGAAAGGAGCATAGTGTAGTAATAAGATACTGGACTTGGGCCAGGAGGACCTTGGTTCAAATCCTGCTTCAGACTACCTGTGTAACTCTGAGCAAGGCACTTAACCTCTCTGTGCCTCAGTTTACTGAGGAATGGATAAAATAAACAATTGTTGGCTTGTGTGTGTATGGCGGGGGTGAAGTGGTTTCTTGTAATTTGCAAAACACAATCATAGCTAGTGAAGATCCACCAGAGTAGCTATTTATTTCTCATAAAAGTTCCTTTTCTTCTCTCTTTGAAAGTAAAGTAAGCCTTTTACACTTGGTACTTGCTCTAATTAGGACTTCTGTGTGTGTCATGGGCCACTTTGGCAGTCTGGTGAAGCTTATGGATGGGCTCTTTCTCAGAGTATTGTTTTTAAATGTATAAAATACATAGGATAAAAAGAAAACTAATTATATTGAAATATTGTTATCAAAATATTTTTTAAAAACAGGTCCATGGTCTCCAGGTTGAGAACCCTTGCCCTTTCTGATATGGTCTTATTGCTGCATGGGTAATGCTTTGAAAGGTGGCTTATATTCATTCATTAAATTACATCTCAATGGTTCTATATACTCACTACTCACTTGATCCCATCCATATCCCCCTTACCTGCTTCTCCCTCCCTCCAACCCCATGTGGACTCATACTCTTATGAAAGGAGTGCAATGGTTATTTCACGTAGTAAATTGTACGGAAAGTTACTCCCTTGGGTTTCTCTTGAAGAAAGCAAAGATAACATAACCTGCCAACATTTTAATGTTGGAAGGAGGTCCCAAGAAACAGCTTTCATAATATAATGAAGGTTGTGTTTCCCCTAAGATTGGCAGCATAGTCAGCACTCTGTTGTAAGTTACATGAGTTAAAATAAAAATCCTTCCAGTGCATCATCATAGCAGAGAGGGAATCCTGGGTCTTCAAAGAACCAGTATAGCAGAAAGCCTTTGAATATTGTCCCAGTGACAGCTTCTAAATGCTTTCTGACGATGAGCCACACTAAGCATGGAGAACCTCATCCCCAACCAAGCTGGCCATTTGGCAATGGCCTCCTTGATCATGGCAACTCAGGAAGCAAATAAAAAATGCAAAATGGACTTTTATCCTACAAGCCCCTCTCTTGCTTCTATAATGACAACGGCAGTGGTGCAAAACTGGGGAAAAGTTTCTAAGACTCATATGATAAATATGTCAGGGCCACTCCTCACTTGTAGCATCTTTTATCTCTCATATGGGAAAGTAGATACCTAGTCACTCTCTAGGCCAGCTTACTCACTCCAACCTGCTCTTTATAGTAGTAAGTCTAGGTTCCCAGAGAAAGATCATGATCATGTGGTTCATATTCTCTCAGAGTCCTAAGAGAAAAACCCTTATGAAGGGAAATATACTTTCTCAACTTAATGCTCTATCTCTTGAGCCCCCTCTGATGCATTTCTATTTTCACAACCAGAACTCACAATAATGACACTTTTAAATCTTAAACATAACCATTTACTTAATAATAATGCAAAAGAAAGCATATCATAGGTACTCATATATTAAAGCAAGTACAAGAATAAAAAAAATCGCAATCCATACATGAACCCAGGTCACACTCTCCCACCAATGCATTCAGCATCTGTTGGTGATACTGAATGCTTATAGAAGCATAAGTGGGGAAAACCCATGAGGTCAGAGTAGCCCACAACTTTCAAAATGTAAACTGTGATGTCCTCTGTCTTAGGAACTGTCCATAAAAGTCCACTTATATATGTAACTTCAGTGTTAAATAAATGTTTCTGCTGCTAGTCTGAGTGGATCCAAACTACTTGACCAACACTTCCCTGGGCATGACATATTAACCAAACTCCTTGATTTTCTGAGTGACTATTATAACTCTATCCTTCCAAAACATTCCCTTGCCCATCTAGGCTTACTTATCAGTGACAATGGTAGTTACCTATTGCTGCCAAAAAGAAAAAATTCAGACTTAGCCAATGTAGTTCTAACATCTGTCATTTCACCACTCTTTCTTCTTTTAGTTTCTGGGTTTGGCCTCTAGCTCCTCTGCAAACAACCCCATCTTAGCTTATAATTAGTAAGCAAATTTTCCTATTTCTATAATCAGATAAACTACATTTATTCCAAGTTTGTAAAATGTCTGTGGTGTCTGTATCTCCCTAGTATATTACCGCCTATCACATTCAAAATTCAGCAACAAATGTCTGAGTATTCTGAGTCAGATTCAACTTCCCCCAGCCATTTTTCAGGGTAACTCATTCTCTTAGAACTCTGAGCAGAGCTTAATTCAGCAACAAACCTTCAAGGGACAGCATGTTGCATCTATAAACATGAAATGTTAGTTACAACAATGGTTGTGGAATATATTTTCCTGAGAATTTAAAGCCTAAAGATGATGTTATTATTTTAAAGGTACAGTCTAAGGCAGGTTCATAGTCCCCAAATGAGGTCATTGTGAATGAATCTGAAGTAAATGGATATCTTCTTGGAGATTTTTTGATGCTCCCCTGTGAAAGATTTTCAAAGATAAGAATTTGTTGAATTTCATGCGGGGGTGCTTTATGTCCTTTCAAAAGCAATCTGAATTAATGCTTCTTTCTTTCTTTCCATCCTTCCTTCTCTCTCTCTCTCTCTCTCTCTCTCTCTCTCTCTCTCTCTCTCTCTCTCTTTCTTTCTTCTTTTGTCCTCTATCTTTCTCTCTTTTTCCTTCCTTCCTTCCTTCCTTCCTTCCTTCCTTCCTTCCTTCCTTCCTTCCTTCCTTCCTTCCTTCCTTCCTTCTTTCCTTCCTTCCTCCTTTGTTTCTTTGTTTCTTTATTAACTATATCCCACTACTGATCAGCATGGGAGATTTGACCTCCTCCATTTCTGACATAGGCTGGTTTGCCCCTCCTCAAGCAATCTGGTGCCTCCCCTCCCCCCTGCCCAGAGAGCTCACTATATTTATACTGAACTTTGAGTTGACTTACCCTACTGCAACTCAGAACTCCTGAGCTCAGGTGAAGATCCACCATCTTCAATTTTCCCAGTAACTGGGATGACAGACATGTATCACCATGCTTGGAGATGAATCACTGCTGCTAAAGAAACTTGCCCATGTGAAATATAATTTTTTTCTCTCCCAAATCTAATTTTGAATATTTTGGCATGCATGATTTAATTCAATTCAACAAACTTTTATTAGATAGGGAGCTGGTGCAGCAGATAAAGGGGCCGCTTAGAGTTGGAAAGACCAGGGTTCAAAGGGTTCCTCTGACACATTTGGATTTGTATGATCCCGGACAAATCAATTACCTCTCAGCTCCCCTAGGCAACTCTATAAGACCATACGTGACGGAGTGGATACCTACTATCTCCATTATCAGAAGAAGTCCTCATCCTGTGAGTTTCCTCCATTCCTGAAACCACAGGTCCTGACAAAAATAAAATAAAACAAGTACCTGTGTGTGTAAAGCATTGTGTTAGAAGCTAGAAATTACCTTTTAAAACTGGGATGGTCCCTTGACAACTGATGTACACTCCCTAATCCTCATTTCATCCTTGCCACTTGAAGGGCTATGTTCCTGCCAGTGTTTTGGGAACAGCATCTGGAATCCTCACCAAGTCAGGTGTTTCATATTTCTTCACCACTTGCATCCCACATCACACATTGCATGTGGCCACACAAAATTGTCATCATCCTATCTGGGGTCGCTATGAAAAAAAGATCTCAGAAGTTGCCTAAAATGAAGTCCTGAGAATTTTCAGATGTATCTTTGTTTAAAGACTAGAAAGTGAATATTTTTCAGAACATTAAAAAGATTCAGATGATTGGATATTTAAACTGAGAGCAAAACTAGATTTATAACTAACCAAGTGTGGACACAGGTATGAACTGGGCTAAGTGACCTCTGACAAGGCCTTCTCGCCTTGAAATATCCCTGCACCATGTTGCTCCCTTCTTCCATTAGTAAGTTGCCTCTAGGCACCTCTATTTTGGGGACGGACCCAGACCAATCATGCTTCATTCTCTTGTTCTCTGTACTTCACTCCTGTGTGCCAACTTTGTCTCTTCCCTGCCACCTTTTCCAGCTTCTTTTTACAGACTGTTTCCCCCCATTGGAATGTAAGCTCCTTGAGAGCAAGGACTATCTTTTTTATTGTTTTTGTATCCCCAACTGGCAAGTAGTGAACAATTAATAAATGTTTATTGCCTTCCCTTGCTTCTGAGGTCCTTTCCAATTTGGAGATTTTGTAGCACCAGAGTGAAAAAGAGTGTCAAAATCCATTTAAATCAGGGGTTCTTAATTTTTTTTTTGGTGTATCATGGACCCCTTAAGCAACCTGTAGCCTATGGACCGTTTCTCAGGACAATGTTTCTAAATGCAAAAATAAAGTACATAGGATTGAAAAAGAAACTGATTATATTGAAATACAGTTATCAAAATTGTTTTTTAATTCACAGACCCCAGGTTAAGAACTCTTGATTTAAATCTAATATTCAAAAACCTGTATTGAAAATGTCCAACTATAATTAAGGAATAATAGGTGCTTTCAGAAATTACTTTTCTTTGATATTACTAGAGCAGTTTGTAAATGTTGCAGGTTGCTAGGGCAACCCAACAGAGAATGTCCTATTTCATTAAATCACCATGGTGGAGAGCAGGCTTCTTCTCAAGAAGAAAAATTAAGAGGAAAACTGTTAAGAATCAGAGAGAACGCAGAAAGGAGGATTTAGAACTAGGAGGGACCTTAGAGGTTGTCTCATCCGACTCCATCATCACAGATACAGAAAGAGTCCAGGAAGTGAGTGGCTTGTGCTAGGTCACATAGGACCTCAGGTTCTCTGAATCTCTAGCACCTTGAGTGTTTGGAAGAGAGTTGTGGTTTTGGAGAATCGAAATGCCACCTGAGGGGCTGCTTTTAAAGCTCTCAATGGCATCTCCCAGGAGAAAGCTTTTCCCCCTCTCTGCTGTCACATGAGGGAAGGGAAAGCAGATTCCTTCCAACATCTAGGAAGTTAGGAAGGCAAACTTCCTCTTCCCTTTGGTTAGCTTAGGAACAGGCATAGGACTCTAGTTAGAAGGAAAAGCTCATCAAGAGATAATTCAATCAAGATGGGCTTTGAAACTAAGAAACTAAAAGTCTAGGTCCTCATACAAATGATTCCCAGGAACATTTTGAATATGCATTGAGGGAGACAGTAGGAGTTACTATTTGGAAGAGTACATGCTAGTCAAAAGTTTGTGACTGAATTAGGATTAGAACAAATGAGGACGCATTGATTAACTTCCCTGGTCCTGGGTTTCCTTATCTGCAAAATGAGAAAGAGGGATTGTCCTTTTCTTTCCAGCTCTGAATCTGTGATCGTATGTGATTGTTAAAGAGAAAAACGCTGAATTGTATTTAGGCATTTATTTGTTTCTTTAAAAGTTGCTCCAAAGCAGGGGTTCTTAATCTAGGGTCCATGAACTATAAATACACACACACACACACATCTATCTACTATCTATCTATCTATCTATCTATCCATCTATCTATCTATCTATCTTTATCTCTATATATTTATGTATGTACACACACACATACATACAGTTTATGGACTCGGCTTGGAGAACTCCTGCTTTGGAGCAACTTTTAAATAAACAAATGAATACGTGTGTGTGTATGTGTGTGTGTGCGCGCATGCGCATGTGTGTACACCGTTCACGGACCCTGAATTAAATAAACATATATGGGTTAAATAAAATTTATATAGGTTTAAATAAATATATGTATATATTTAGTACCTATATTCCAACATATCTGATTTCCTTTGTAATCTCACATATTTTGTTTTGTGCATTTAAAAAAACCACATTATTCTAAGGGACCCACAGGCTTCACTAACCTGCCAAGGGTGTCCATGACACCCAAAAGGCTAAGAACCCCAGCTCTAAGATATCATACTTACACTGCATGTCTGTTTAATTCATCCAATGGTTAGTTTATTAATTTAATTTTAAAAAATAAATAAAATATGCATATTTCATGGCTATAAATCCAGGAGAGCATGAAAAGCTGGTGCAAAGTGTATATTCCTGCAATATGAACCATGAGACCAAGGCCGCGTTGCCACCTAGTGACAGTATTCTAAATTGCAGGTTCAGAATGGATGGATTCAGAGAAACATGGGAAGACTTGTCCTGAGGCTGAATTGGATAAGCAGGACCTGAAGGATAATTTATGTGATGGCAACAACCAAAGAAAACCAAAAAGATATGGAAAGGGGTGTACGCAAATAGAACAGCTTTGTTACTACCTTTTAAATCTTAACATATACGGTTATCCCTTTCACATCGCCTGGGTTTGGGGCATGGTGCCTGTGAGATCTGGAAAATCTATATAAACATTTTTGGTCCTCCATTTGAACCAGGGAAGAAGTCTGAATTATTATGGTATTAAAAGATAAATTTTGTTGATATTATACAGTAATATACATACATTTTATACATTTCTGAGTTTTAAAACTTTTTCTGTGTCATCTGTGGCTTTTGTAAAACTCCCCCCAAATTCCCATTTAATATTTTATGCTGAGCTGGGATGTGGCCGAACTCTGACTGGAACCCAGGTGTTATGACTCCAAATCCAACCAGGATGGGGAAAGTTGCAACGTGGAAGGGATAACTGTATATTTTTCTTAAAAATGAAAAACAAAAATAACAGAACTATAGTTTCTTATACAAGCCTTTTTTTGTTCCTTTTATATATGTAAAGGTCTTTGAAAAGAACATTTCTTAAAGTATTATTACTATTATTATTATATTGAAGTATTTATGTTTGTTGATTAAATTCACAATAAAACCCAAAATTTAGTAAAAATATAAATAAATTAACTGCAGATATATTTTGGGGGGTGAGGGAGGAGTTATATCTGCAGCATAGCAGGTAGAATGCCATCTTAGAGTCAGGATCTAGGTTCAAGTCTGTACCTCTGATACTTACTAGTCGGTTGGCCATGTACATGTCACTTAAATTCTCTGTACTCCAGGAAACTCTACAAAGACTATAAGTTATAAATGATCTGCAGTGTTGGAGGGAGTTTCAGTGCCCTGAACCCTGTATGCTACTGATACCACTTTACTTTTGAGATCCCCATCTTAGAGCTTGGCATTGTAAATGTTTCTTAGCTGGGTTCAAGGAGTCATGCCGGTGTGGTTTAAGTGTGAATTATTTGCAATATTACAGGGTGAATTCTTTGCAATACTACTCACACTGATTCTGCACCTGTGATTTTTATCAATGTGCTAAACCTTTTCTAAAGACCTTTGAGAAAAATGCTTTGCAGGGTCAGTTGACTGTGTTAGCGGCTAGAGGTCATGAAGACCAAAGTTGTGTCTACAGGGGTCCCACATGTAAGTCAATCAGATGAATTGAACAAGCCTTTATATTGCCTCATGCAGCACATAGGGCATTCCAATTTCCACTATGGGAATAACAATAGAGGAAATAGAAAACACAGCCCCTGCCCTTTAAATATCTTACAATCCAATATAGAAGACAGGACAATATGCCAACGAATTCCACATCAATGAAAAGGCATTTTAGTGCCTTCAGTAAATAACCAGAGATAATCTACACAACTTGGTTGAGATTGATGCCCCTATCCCCATGCCACCAACCCAGCAAGATGGAAGGGAGCACTTCTATGGGCACTGGCTCACTCTGCCACCTAGTTATCATGCCATCCAATTGGCAGCAGTTCAAATTCAGCTAGGTGAAGGAATATATCTGGGGGAAATGGAAGTAGAATAAGAACTTGGAGAAAAGGCAAAGGGAAAAGTAAAAAGTTTTGAGGCCAGGAATGTGTTACCAATGGTAATGAGGAGATTGGGGAAGGGAAGAAGGCAGAGAGCTCTGTTTTTGGTGGGCTAATTTAAGGTGTCTCCTTTAAAGTCTTATACCCAATGCTGCCTCCTAGGGTGGAGGTAATCCTGGGTTCTTGAAAAGGTGGCAGCAGAGGACAAACTCTGGTGGGTCCTACCAAGTTGGCATGGAAAAATTGTGATTACAAGGCTTATGACTGATTGTAGGGCTACTACCCAAAGACCAGATTAGCTAAAATTCAGAAAAAAACTCGTTACCGCAAAGGTGGCTGTTAGTTTATGTTTTGTTAGCTGTACCAACTTGAGAAGATGGTTTACTAAGATGTAGCTAGGTGATGCAGGGCTCGGCTAGGTGGCACAGTAGGTAGAGTACTGGGCCTGGAGTCAGGAAGACTCGTCTTCCTGAGATCAAATCTGGTCTGAGACACTTACTAGCTGTGTGACCTTGGGCAAGTCACTTAACCCTGCTTGTCTCAGTTTCCTCATCTGTAAAATGAGCTGGAGAAGAAAATGGCAAACCATTCCAGTATCTCTGCCATGAAAATCCCAAATGAAGTCAAGAGGAGTCAGACACACCTGAACAACAACAAAGCATTTCATAGCTCCATGAATTTTGAGCCGGAAGAGACTTAAGATGTCTCCTAGTTCAACTTCCTCCTTTTACAATTAAGAAAACTGAGGCCCAGACAGTGGAGTAACTTGTTCAGGTCACCAGGAAATATGTGGCCAAACTCCGACCGGAACCCAGGAGTTATGACTCCAAATCCAGATCTTTGTCAGCCCAGATAACAGAACTTTGACAGGCTGAAGCAATTGAAGGTCATGGCAAGGAATCCAACAGCTGTGTCTTTCAGTTCAGACCTGTGATTTCATTAAGGTAGGGAGCCCCCGCTATGATGCAAATTACATTTTTAGTTCTAGAGAATTGCTTGGGGACACTGAAGATTAAACATTTTGCACAAAAGCGTAAAGCCAGCATGTATAAAAAACTGGACTTGTACTCATATCTTCCTGACTTCCTGAGGCAGACTTATCATTCACCATGTTGCTTCCCACAGATATCCTAAAAAAGACTATACATAGAGTCATAACCCATGTAGGCTATATCCTATAGATCCCAGAAATACCTTGTAGAGCCTAGAGGCTGTGTTCTATAGCTCCATGGGATACCTTCTATTTTATGCATACTCTAGATACCACCTGGAGCCAATAGACATCGTAGACTGGCCATATTCTTAGTCTCCATTGGAAATCCTATATAGATTATGTCCTACTGCAGATAGTCTTACAGATATGTCATATAGGCCATATTCTATAGCTCCATCAGGCAGCCTTCATAGGCTATATAGATATCTTATATATAAGCTAATTCTATAGATTTATCATGTATCCTATATCCTACAGCTCCTAAGACACCTAAGGCAGGGAAGAGGTTGAGAGAAAAGAATTCTGAAGAGGTCCATTGGGGCACCATGTGTGAGAAGGGAGTAAAGAAAATGTGGATGTCTCATAACTACTTTTCAATCTTTTCTTCTCAAAAAAAGTCACACATTTGTGACATCTGTTAAAACACAAACTACTTGATGAAATTTATGAAGTGACTGTTACCAGGTGAGAGCCCCCCTTGTCATAGAGAATGACACCCAGGCCACTCAAAAACCCAGTCAGTGAAATAGTTTTGCTGAAAGTAAAGGCAGACACTGGGATGTCCTGATGCTTTCCTTGAGGGTCTTCCAACCAAGGACTCAATCTTGTATGGTTTGGGAAGGCTACCAAGAGAACAGTGGTCTGGCGGGCCCTGCTGCGTATGTAGTGAGAGATAACACAATGGTGATTGCAATCTTTGCCTATAACCATGAAGGAAAGAAATTTCTCCAATTTGTGGTTATTTACAGCATTGTAAATCAAGCAAATGCCATGAAGTGCCAATAAAAATTGTTTAAAATCAGCCTTAAATAGCTAAACTCTCAACAGCAGCTCATAAAGTGAGACTTGGCGGTTGTTAGGCAGTTACGGTTAAATTGACAGCCCTTCGGGGAGTTAAGATATCCAGAAAGCAGAGGTAGTTAGGAATATAGTGATAAATGGTGGGGGTTGTTGGTCAAAGAGATTTTACAGGGTACGTTAAAGCCTGGAGAATTCTATGAAGAACTGAGTGGCCCTGAGAGGGTGTGCAAAACCGTAGAAGGCACTCCTTCACCAAGGGCTGTTTCATTCACTATGACTCCAATGGGGCCTTGTATTCCTCACCCATGAACATCTAGACCAGGGCTTCTTAGCCTGGGGCCCATGAACTTGTTTTTTAAAAAACATTGGGATAACTGTATTTCAATACAAATGTTTTCCTTTGCAATCCCATGCATTTTATTTAATGCATTTAAAAATATTATTCTGAGGAGCCTATAGGCTTTGCCAGACTATTGCCAAAGGGGTCCATGATACAAAAGAGCCTCTGATCTAGAGAGGAAAGGGCCCTCCCAATTTGATGTAATGTGCTATTTTTTCATACCTAAAGGGGATAAGAAGCTGTGCAAATACAACTGAAGGAAAGTTTGAATGTTAAAGCACATACAAGTACCCCAGAGGCATTTCCTTTTTCTTTTTTAATACCCTAATAAAGCAATGAAATACCAACTTCCCTTAACTGTGTTTGGGCTAACGCTCACTGTAGAAACTTTATTTAGACGCTTTCTTCATGGGATGGATCCATGGGCAACAACTCATAATAAATAAATGAATAAAGTCAGTTTCACTTTTTTTTCCCAATGTTAGGAACTTGTTTAGCTCACCTGTTTAAAACAACAAGAAAAAACACTGAAAACAAAACCAACAATTCTTTTTCTGGCCAACAGAAAGTCTTCTCCTGTTCTAAGTAAACATTCTGCCTCTCAGAGGATGCATTGTCAGGGACACAGAATAAACTCTGCCAAGGTGCTCATCTCATGTTTACAATGTGATTGATTCCTTTCTCTCCCTTCCCATGGCCACAGAAATGCCCGAATACAGATAAACACACATTTGATGCTTTGGGATGACATAGTAGACCCTGGGTGGTCCCTTGGTCCAGCAGCTCAGTGGGGCTCTCCTGTTTGCCCCCATTACATTAAAAATAAATAAATAAACCTGGAGTTGATAAGAAGGATAAGTCCTTTGGCATTGAACCCACTGGAATCAGCTTAAGGTCTACATTCATTTTGCCAACTCTTTCTTTTTACAATATGATCACCTCTCAATTATTCCTTCCTCTCAATAGAGCCCTCCCTCCCTTGTGACAAAGAAGTACAGTTAAAGCACTTTGATATTATCTGAATACATATGCTTCATTCTGCACCTGTAGCCCACCACCTCTCTTCAGAAGAGCTTCATTTTCTAAGATCTCTGATGTCACAATTTTAAATCTTGTTTTCCATTAAAGACCTGCAATATATCATAGCGTAGAAGTCATCAAGGCCAACTCATTTATTTTACAGGGCAAGAAACTGAGGCCCACAGAGTCTAAGCCAATTGCCTAATGTGACAAAGCTGGTCCAAAACAGAAATCAAACCCAGATCTTCTTCATTTCAAGTCCTGTGCTCCCTCCACACCATTACACTGGTATTGGTGGATAATCAACATATAGGAAAGGCACCCTGATGAACCTTTGGTTCATGGCATCTCAGAGTAACACAGCCTTAGAGGAGTTCTGGGAGCAGCCTGGAGGGGTCATCTGCTTAGCGTCTCAGTCTCTAGGCAGGACCACACCTAAATCATCCCAAACAGAATGGAAGAGCTTCAAGTCTGCTTGTACTCTGGTTGTTTATTTGTATGAAGCTGTGCCACCGAACCAAGTTGTTTTCCATGTATCTCCAGGCTGTTGCCTTTGTTTGTTAAACATTGCTGCTACTTGGGACCCGCCAGAAGGCAGCTCTTGGACTTTTCAGTCCAGAACATCTTGAGCAGATTCTCCATGAGCCAAGGGAAGAAATGCAATCATTGATGCTTGGAAATCCTTCCCCACATGGTGGTCATCTTGACCTGTGTCTGGGGACATGACAGCCTCATCTCTCACCAATGCACATAAGTGCCCCCTTAGCTCTCTCTTTCCGATTCAATTCAATCCCATGAGCCTACTGAGTACAAAAAGCACTGGGGTATGCCCTACAAAAAGCACTGTGTTAGAGGTTTGCTCTACAAAGGCAAAAATGAAAAACCGTGCCTGCTCTCATGGAGTTTGAGTTCCTCTTGGAGATAAAACATGTAAACAGATAAGCACATACCAGATCATTTGAGGAAGGGGAGAACACAAGGAAAAGCACTGTGGCACAGAGCAAAGGATGCTGAAGTTCCCTGGGAAAATTCAGGCTTGTGTCTAGATGACCCCCGAGGTCCCTTCCAGCCATACAGAGATGATCCTCTGATGCTAAAACACAAGTTTGAATCCCGGCTAAGCTGCCACTTATTACCTGCATGACCTTGGTCAATCGTTTAACTTCTTTTGAATCTCAATTTCTTCATTTGTAAAATAAGGCCAGCTAGATGGTACAGTATAGAGTCAGGAAGACCTAAGTTCAAATCTGATCTCAGACTCTTACTAGCTATACGACACTGGGCAAGTCACTTAACCCTGTTTGCCTCAGTTTCCTCATCTGTCGAATGAGCTTGAAAAGGAAATGGCAAAGCACTACAGTATCTTTGCCAAGAAGACCCCAAATAGGGCAAGGAAATGTTGGACGTGACTGAAAATAACTGAACAGTAACAACAAAAATAAATGGGTTGGAATATTATCTATCTATATTGTTCCTTGTAGTTCCAAATTTGTGAACCTGTGAACAACTAGAAGAAAGGCTTCTGTGGGAGATGGCTCACAAGCTGAGCTTGAAGGAAGCCTGATAATAAGTGGTGGAGACAAGGAGGGAGTACATTCCAGGCAGGAGGGGGTAGCCTGTGCAAAGACAGATGGAGGCAGGAGAAGGAATGCCCAGTGCAGGGGATGGGAGGGAAGTGAGCAGGGGAGTATCCTTAGAACTGAAAGTGTATAAAGGGGACTAACATGAAATATGAGGAAAGGAAGTTTATAGCAAAACCGTGAAGAGCTTTAAATACCAACCAGGACTCTGTATATTATCCTGGGAGCAGGATAAAAGACATTTTATTTATTTATATTTGCATTTTATTCATCCATTCATTTGTTCATTCATTTATTCATCTATTTACTTGTATATTTATGTATTCATACATTCATTTTACTCATTTATTCATTCATCTATTTGTCTGCTTATTTATTTGTTCATTTAGCTTTGCTGGTAAATGCTCAACAATGAAGTCTCACATGACACATTTTGAAGTTAAATTTGCATTATTAGTATTTCCTCCATTGCTTCTTTAAGTCTAGCCAATCAACAAAACGATAGATTAAGCCTTGATTTACAATTCCCTAATTTCTGAGGAATCAATGTTCACGCTGAAAATTTAACAGTTGGCACTTGTCAGCCCATCTGTTGGAGCTGGCATTGGCAGACCTCTGCCTGGAAGCAATAGTGAGCCACTGAAGTTTCTCCCACTGAGTAGTGATGGTTCAGACCTATGCTTTGGAAAGATGATTTTGGCAGCTCTGTGAAGGATGGGTTAAGGAGAGGGGAGATTCGTCCCAGGGAGAGAGTTTGTTGCCACAGTTTAAGTCCTCAATAGTGAAGGACTTTAGGGTTACCTTTTATTGGGTGGCCAGAAAGGGAGGTTGAGGGCTTTCTTTTTCTGTTTTGAACCTCTACAGGTACCTCAGTTTCTAAATGCTTCAGCCTCAGTCTCCTTTTTGAGTTTTTTGGTCAGCGTTCCTTCCCTGATCTCCCTCTTATTCTCAACCTGAAACTCACTTTCCTTTGTCTGTATTCTTCCAAAATATCCCCATCCATAGATACCCAAGTATAGGATACAATTAAAAAAACCTCCAGTAGTAGGAGAACGATCTACTTATTCCTTTTGGTAGCCATATATTCCATAAATCCTTCCCTGAGTCACTCAGTTGGTAAAGACACTACCACCACCACCACCACCACCACCATCATCATCACCACCACCACCACCATCATCATCATCACCACCACCATCACCATCATCATCATCACCACCACCACCACCACCATCATCATCACCACCACCACCACCACCACCACCACCATCATCATCATCACCACCACCACCACCACCACCACCATCATCATCACCACCACCACCACCACCACCATCATCATCACCACCACCACCACCACCACCATCATCATCATCACCACCACCACCATCATCATCATCACCACCACCACCACCATCATCATCATCACCACCACCACCATGTAGTGCTTATAAGGTTTATTTGCAAAACACCTTATATATTTTTTTCTTCTTTGATCCTCACCATAACTCTGTAAAGTAGATGCTATTATGACCCCATTTCACCGCTGAGGTAACTGATGCGGAAAGAGTTTAAGTGATTTCCCAGTAGCCTCACAGCTAAGTATTTCTTTTCTGCTCTGCTCCGCTCCCCTCCCACCCAATGAAATACACATAGAGCATTTTACACCTCTTAAATGCCACCAATCACATATTATTCTGTATTATGGTTATTTGTGTTCACATCATCTCCCCCTACTGGACGGTAAGTTGAATGAGGGCCGGGATTATATTTCCCCCAGGACCTAGTATAGAGTTCATGGAATAATAAATGTTTGTTGAATAGAACTGAATTGCATATAAATGTTCTTCCCTAGGTTATAGGAAAATGGGAACTCTGTATGTGATTCACAAGTTAGTTCCATGTTCTCCTTGCTCTGCTCTCGAAAGGGGGGCATAATGTGATGAAAGCCAAAACATCGGCTTAATTCAATGCTCTTCCATAATCTCTCTCTAAAACATGAGTCTTCATTTAACACACATTCACTGTTTCCCAACCTGGTCTGCCCCCAAAAGAAAATAGTGTGCATATGATGATTAAGGAACAGAAATTAACATTTATTCCAAAGCTGTCAAGATTTTTGGCAGTTATTAATTTTATTAAAATGATTACATATGGCAAAACAAGGAACAGCGGTAATAACGTTTCTCTACAATATAAATTATGACTTTGATTTTCAGCTGTTGGCTCAGCGTTGTTCAAGATTCTTCTTTTAAAAGGAAATGGTGGGGGGAGAGGTGGGGAAGAGAAGAAGCATTTGCATTTCCAGAAAATGTTAAAGCAGCGAGAGGAAAAATAAATTAAAGATAATTACAGTAGGAAATGATGCCAAGTATTCGTTAACTGTAAAATGAACTTAATGTGTTTATGGACCAATCTCCACACTTTGGCGATTTAAAAAAACAACATACATGTTCCACAATGGCTTATCTTCTACACTTATACTGAAAAACAAATTTGCTGCTGCTTAAAAAAAAATGACTACGCTGAATTAATATTCAAATGAAAATAGTCCGCATACCTTGAGCTGAAATGTTTGTCAAAACAAAACCAAAGTATTGTCACAAGATAATTAATGCCTGAATAACTTATGATAGTACGAACAAAAGTGAAATATTTGTTGTTGGTTTTCAGTTATCTGCTCACATTATGGCAAAATTCTGGATGTAAAGTATCAAAATGTATCACGGAACTCTGACTACCTGAAGACAACAAAACACATATCCATTTGTTCATACAGTCCTGGCGTTTACTTCTTGCATGGCACTTAGATGTCATTGCAAACAGCAATTTAGAAAAAAAAAGTAAAAAATATATATACAAAATATTTTCATATCAAATTATCTTTATCATACACTAAATAACCCCAACCCCCAAGGCTATGTTACAACAAAAAGTGTCCTACGAGTTACACTAAGATGGATTTTTTTTCTAACTCTCAAATAATTTAGTATGACTGGAGCAGACAAGGTTTTGTGAAAGTATTCTGAAACACAAAGGAGAATTTTATGATTTGCTTGCATTATTGGGGTGTTCATGCTTTCTCTTTCATACATACACACACACACACACACACACACACACACACACACCCATACTATTTCAGTTTTTTTTTTAAGGAACAGAAGAGGTTACAAATGGAAAAAAAAATTCCTATCCCATCTCCCCAAAAAATCAAACCTTTTTCATTTCCCTGTAGTTGGTATACTCTAAGTCATATTCAGAATTTCCACTGTTTATTCAACTGTTCCCAAGCTGATTAGGATATTGTTATTTGACTGAAGAAAATATGGTGTTTCCCCCTACCCCTCAATTTTTGTATTTATTCTTTTCACTCAATGGCAATTTTGTTTCAAAATTTGAACTTTTATATCCTTAATGCATGATTTTGTATCGGCCCTTAATCTCCTTGGCAAAATGTAATGACCTTTCAATATTACAGGGACCATATGCTTTTAATTTGCGGGTTGACTTTATTGTGTGTATGTATGTGTGTTTGGCTGTGCATACACACACATACACATATTTATCTCACTGTCTTTTTGCTCCTTGAAAGGTACATTATCAATTAAACTTCCTGGTTTCGCACCAACACTGTTTTGACCATGCCGTAGCTATATCCATTTCCATCATGGCAAGACGCTGAGTTCCAAAACAAGTAAGATACGGGACTACAAGTTTACTTCTGTACAAAAAGATTTTTTTTTTGGTTATTTATTTAACAGCTTTAAACAGTGTGTAGCAAAGCTCAAGAAAGAAAAAATCCAAAGTGAAATTTCAGTTGGGTGGAGGGAGTTTTCTGGTGAAGCTTGCCATAAGATGTCTAACTGAACATGGTGCATAGTTTAATCTTTTAAATTAATTTGGACACACTGTTTCTTAAATATACATATCATGTGGAGTATTGCACTTTTCAAAGAAGTGAGTTATGATGGTAGTGGATAATGTACTGCATAGACAAGCAAGAAACATGCACAACAAACTTAATGTCACTCTGAAAGATACATTGGACCATACTTAATACTGCAGAATTTTTAAGAAGGGGGCATTTCCTTTTAGTTGAACAGATCTCCAAGTTTTAAAATTTTGAAATACTGAATATATTTGAAGGGCACTCAGCAGTTATGGTTTCAGCCCTGGAATGGTCAGGCCCATCTGGAATAATACATAGACTAATAAGCATTATGGCATTGTCATTTTGAGGCATAACTATTCTGCTATGCCCACGTTATAGCTTATTTTTGGAAAGCAAGGCACTTATTGTAATAGCAATGCAGACATTTTATGCATAGTTTGAGTAACATAAAATAAGTTAATATTTTGATAAAAACTGATTTTTTTATAATTTATATGTCGTTTATAGAAGCAACTGGACAATTTATTTAATATAATTAAAAAAAAAGACCAAAAAGTCTGAAGGGAGTAACTGCTTTACTGACCATGTCGGGAAGGGAACGGTTTTCGATGCTTGCTCCAGGTCTCGGGTTCTGACTTTACAGAAATAAAAATGGCGTGAGGAATGTCCATTGGATCCCACAGTTAGCAAGCGCTTAAAATTGTTGGGCTAGTGGCACTTTAACAGTCTTGACCTCTGATATATGTGATGATTTCTGAATGATGCAGCTGGTGGTACCCTGCAGTTTGTCTTTTCCCTGTGCAAGATTAGTTAAGGCCATAGCTGCATTGATCTCCTTCCAGTAGGTTTCATCTTTGCTTGCCCCCTTTCTGTTAGCTGCGCTAGAGTTAAGCAAAACAAAACAGAAGGTCTTTACATGTCATGTGTGGCCCCACTCCCAAGCTCTCCCAAACTAGTCACCAATTATAACCTCCAAAAAAAAATTCAAGAACAGTTTCCTCACCTGTCACACTTATTGGATCCATTTTCCAGAGTGTCTGAAAAGAAAAGTAAAAATCAATTATTTCCTTTAAAAAAAAAAACAGAAATAAAAGTTCACTAGGGTAGGGTGCTGGATATGAGCAATGGTTCTTAATAAAGATAAGATTAGTGTGCCACATATTATCAAAAATCTCTTTGCAAAGATACAAAGACTGAAGTACCACCAAACAGAAAAATATGTAGAATCATAAGGAATTTAAAGAGAATTCTGTTCAATTTGACAAGCATTTTTTTAAGTACCTACTATGTGCAAGGGACTCTCCTAGGCACTGGAAATACAAACATAAAAATGAAATTGACCTTGCCCTCCAGGAGCTTACATTTTGCAAGAGGGAAAAAACATAGATTCAGATAAGTAGGCACAACATACATACGTACAAAATGGATACAAAGTAGATTTGAATCTTACTTGGTATATTTACAAAATGTGGATGGATCATAGGGTCTTTTCAAAGGCTGCCTGAATTAAAGCGTGCATCCGATCTTTAAAGTTACCAATAGACTAACAGCTTCAGTAGAAAAAAAGTTTTTTAATTTTGCAAAATGATCTTGACCACTTAGAGCTAGTCATTTTAATAAATTCATTTTTTTTCTTGCCTCAGGAAAGGGCACTTCTGATTAGTATGTGGGCCACTATTGGGACTTTTAAAGTCTAGACCACTAATCAAAAGACCGAACAAATCTCCAACAGGCTTATCTCCTTCAGAGTTCTCTTTGCATCTTTGGATGACGGTCAAAGTACACATATGGAATGGATGGTTTCTGTGGGTTTGAACAATAGTGGTGTCATAGGTTGACTCTGGGAGAAGCTGAGTTTTACCCAGAGAATTCTGCAGACCCACTCTTTGGTTTTTAATCATCCTGTCCAGACCCTGAAAATCCTTAATATTGGAACTAGCTATAGAGAGCTCTTCTGACAAAAACGGGCACAAGCCACACTTTAATTTACCCCTATAACCATCTGGCAATTTTCTTTGTGTACTCTGGAAAAGGCTCGTATAGGAAAAATGAAAGGAAACAAATTCCAAAGGCCAGTCAACAAATCATCTGGTTAAAAGAAAAAAAATGAAGTTCAGAAGTAGAAGATAGAGATGATATAGTCAGAAGTTTTCTAAAAAAGATCTGAGGCCAGGCATAATGGCAAATGCCTGTAAAACCCACCTCTAATTTAATATAATAAATATGGGCAGGCTAAGACTGGTGGGTTGCCAATCAGTTGTTGTAGAAAGTTTAGCACCAATATGGAGGACTTCCCAAGTGGGAGGCCACCAGACTATCTAAGGAGGGGCAAACTGACCCAGATCAGATATGGAGCAGGTCAAAGCTCCAATCAGTAATACGATCAAGTCATTGAGCGGCCTCTAAACTTCTAGCTGGGGAGAGATAGAGAAACCCAGTGGCAACAAAAAAAAATTACATTAAAAAAGATCTGGTATAGAAAATGAAATTTTAGTGCAAAGATTTCATTTTGGGTCCTAAAAAACATATCCTCTTACATCAGGCTGGTGTACATGACCCTGTACTTGCTAAGTCTTTAATAAGGGGCTGTTAAATTGAGTTGAGTTCTGCACCACTTGGGGAGCTGAGTGGGTAGGATATATGATATCTGTAGAAGTTGTAGTGTGAAAGAGAGGTTTGGTATCGTATGCTTATTTGCAGATGGAAGATCTACTGGGTAGAAGGGGCAAAAAGGCAAATTGAAGCTTGATGTCAGGAAAAGCTTACTGACAATTCTAGCGGTCCCAAGGTGGAATGGCTGCCTGAGAAGGTCAGGCATTTCCTCCTCCTTGGAGGTCATTACTGGAAGGCTGGAGGGCTGTTTGCTGGGGATGATGGAGGGATGGGTTCTTTTATAATGAAATGGGCTCTGAGGTGCCTCCTAACATGGAAATTCTGTGATTCTAGGACACTTGCCGTCTCACCCCTGACCAGTCAAAGGTAAAGGAGCTCCATCTATACATCAAGACAAATGCTACATCTTCTTGTTAAGAACAGAAGTGGGATGATTGTCAGGGAGACGGACTTCAGCTCAATATGAGTTCAAATCCAAGGTCTGCCAACGAATGCCTATGTAATGTTGAACAAGTCACTTCACTAAAATGAGGGAGTTGGATTAGATGATCTTAAGGTTCCTTCTAGCATGAAACCTATAAAGAAAAACTTCCTGATCATCAGAGAGATGCAAAAATGAGACGGAGTGCTTTGAGGATGGGGTAGCTAGGTGGCGTCATAGTACACACAGTGCTGGGCCTGGAGTCAGGAAGACTCATCTTCCTGAGTTCAAATCTGGCTTCAGACAATTACTAGCTGTATGACCCTGGGCAAGTCATTTAACCTTGTTTGCCTTAGCTTTCTCATGTGTAAAATGAGCTGGAGAAGGAAATGGCAAACCACTCCCGTATCTTTGCCAAGAAAATCCCAGATGGGGTCACGAAGAGTTGGACACAACTGTACAATGACAATACAACTGCTTTGAGGGTCCCTGTTCCTAAAGGTATTCAAGTAGAGGATGGAGGATTACTGGCTCACAACTCTTTGGAAGAGAGTAGTGATTTGGCTAGGCACCGGACAAGATAATAACAACTCATATTTTCTATAGCATAGCACTTTAAGGTTCACAAAGCATTCTCCTTTCAACAACCCCATGAAGCTTGAAGTACTAGTAATTTTGTCCCCACTTTACAGATGAAGAAACTGAGACTTGGGAAGTTTACATGGTTTTCTATGCTCACACATCTACTAAAAGAACTAAGACCTTAGCCCAGATCACCCCATTCAAAGACTTTTTACACTAAACCATGCTCTAAGGTTCCTTACACCACCAAGACTACAATAAGGTTGTTAGGAGGTGAATAATTGGTGGAGAAGGCAGAAGGAAATTAACCCCAGCTTGGCCCAGGAGGGAGAGCTCACATGGGGATGATGTTGGGCCTCCAGGAAGAATTTTCATAAAAACCCATAAGCGTCCGTGCAATGGCTGGCATATGAAGGGAATGCTAGCAGATGTGTCATCATTATCATTATCGCACATCCATCTATTGCCAACTCCATATAGAGCACTGTGCTGGGCATCAGGTGCACAAAGGCAAGGCAATCTCTCTATCCTCAAAAGTCACTTCCCAGCTCACCCCTTGTGGTAAATTGACCTTCTCTCTCCTTGGCCCAGTGTTGTATTTCCTTCCTCTGCCCCTGTCTGCCATTCCTATAAACACTCCGTCCCATGTGGTGATTCCTCTAGTTATACAGCCAATGGGAGTAGGATCAACAGTCTCCACAGAAGTCCTCCTCGGATGCCTCATCACATTGCGAAGGTTCCCCTTGATTCTGGGAGGCAATGCTAATGGAATCTAAGCTTTGGCTGAGCTGCAAAGGCCTTGAAGATAGGCCAAAGTTTGCTCTTTGACAATCAGCCTACTTAATACATAGCACTTCCCCATCAGAAGGTTGGCTACTATGCGATGAGTTTTTGACCATGGAAATTATGAAAAAAAAAAGACAAAATACAAAATGTCCCTTTAGTCCTAGGTCTTTCACCCTTCCACTACTACACAGTGGTAAGAGTGGTAGGGGTCAGCTAGGTGGCACAGTGTATACAGCACTGGCCCTGGAGTCAAGAGAATCTGCCTCAGAGAGTAACTGTGATGCTGGGCGAGTGGCTTAGCTCATTGTCTCTGCCCTGCCCCCCCCAAAAAGTGATAGAAATGGGACAAAAAACGAAAAGAATAATATAACTTTAATAACTAACATTAATATAACTATTGGTCATTTTAACATGTGAGCTTTTTTCAATGACCAATAAGCTGAATGTTTCCCAACATTACTGGGTAAATGGAACCAAACCCACAATGACCTTTACTATGAATGAAGCCAAAGAATGAAGACAAAAAGAAGTTGCAGCTATAAGGTAGGACATCTCCCAGGTTTTCCTCAGAGAAGCCAGCAGAGGGGCTGATGGCATCACTTCTGTCATACACTCATAATCAAGACACATTTTGTGATCATCTTGACTTCTAGTTCTAAAGACGAGCATGATGAGAGTTGCAACTCATGCACCCACAATTCCGAGCATGGAATGGGAGATGGAGACATCTGATGATGAACTTGACAAGATTCTGCATACTAATACACCCTTTGGTATCTGATGACTTCAGTGCAAAAGAGAAAAGAACAGTAAAAAACCATGATGGCAAATGTAGCTTCAGATAGAAAAATAAAAGAGGATAAAACCTTGTAGACTACTTGGAAATCTCAGACCTGACCATCACAAATACTTTATGTAGGTCAACAAGTACTTGTTTTATACCACACACCACACAAGCAAGAAGGTACAGTGGATAGAGCCTATATAAGGTCAAGACCATTTCAAGTACCACCTCTGACACATAATGGTTATATGACCCTGAAGGGAGATACTTAACCCTTTGGTTGCCTCAGGCAACTTTCTCTGGTTTCCTTCAAGGCTCAGTTCAAACACTACCTTCTATAAGAAGTCATTCCTGTTCCTCCTAGCTACTAGCATTCTCCGTACCAAAGCTACCTCGTATGCATTATGGTATATACTTTATATGCATATGTTGCCATCCCATTAGAATCTAAGCTCTTAGAGAACAGGGACAGTTTTACTTTTGTCTTTGTATTCTCAGAAATTGGCATACTACCTGGCACACCGTAAATGCCAAATAACTGATTTCTTTTTTTTTTTTGAAGGGGGGAAGGGAAGGCAATTGGGGTTAAGTGACTTGCCCAAGGTCACACAACTAGTGAGTGTGTCAAGTGTCTGAGACCAGATTTGAACATAGGTCCTCCTGACTCCAGGGCTGATGCTCTACTCACTGTGCCACCTAGCTGCCCCCCAAATAACTGATTTCTGATTGGTTTATTTACATTGTAGATCAAGTACTCATCTGCAATGGAAAATGGAGTTTCATCAGTGGGTGTTCCTTATACCAAAGCAATCTACATGTCTGGTCTAAGAAAAGCATTCAAGTCTCTGTGAGGGTATTTGAGATGAAGATAAAAACGGAAGTCTCTGCCCTCAGGGAACTTCCACTCTATGGGGTGGGTGAGGAGACAACACGTATAAAGTCAAGTTAATACCAAATACATACAAAGTAATTTGGGACATTGATGGGGCAGGCCATAAAAGGTTCATATGGGAGGTGGCCTTTGAGTTTATGGGAGAGAGCTATGTCAAGAGGCGGAGGTAAGAAATGAGAGCATCCTAGGCACTGGAAACGAAAAAGTCTGTGCAAAAAACCACAGGCACGTTGGTGTCTGGATAGGGCACTGAATTTACAGTCAGAGTGAATGAGTTTGCACCCAGCTTGAGATGCTTACTAGCGGTAGAATCCTTAGCAATCCCTAACCTCTCTTGTAATTTCTTCATCAGTAAAACGAGGAGTTGGACTCGATGACCTCTCATGGCCCTTTCAGATCTAAATCTATGATCCAGGAAACGGAATGTTGTATTTGGAAAGAACAGGCAAGCCAAAGGCTTTATTAATTCATCTTATATTATAATAGTTTCACTAGATGGATAAGAAAAATCTTTGTAGTTCAGGCATGGCTTCAGAACCTGTGCTCTTTATAGTTATTGCACTGGCATTTACCAACCTGCTGCCACCAGCTAATGCATATTGCAGGAAAAAGGAGAAAATAATCATCATAAAAATGAACATAAATAGACATATAGTGCTTTAAAGCGTTGAAAACCCTTCCCATCCATGGGCCCATTTGTGCCTCACAACAGCATGTGAGGTAGGTACTGCAGCTATCATTTATCTCTATTTTAATATTTTATCCATATTGATATTTAGTCCTATTTTAATCTTTTATTTTCTCCCCAACTACATGTAAAAACAATTTTTTAACTATTTTAGCTATCCTTATTTTACAATGAAGAAATTGAGGCCTATAGAATGTAAGTCACTTGGCCATGGTTGCATGGTAAGAAGGTATCAGAGATTGAATCCAGGATGTCCTGACTCAATCTACTATTCCTTGATTAAATCACATTTTTCTCTTTAAACAACAAACCATATTATAGCGGATAAGAAATTCAGACAGCTGGACTCTCCAGTATTTAACAACTGATGAGGCGCCTTTTCCTACCTCACTGAATCACAGAATTTCTGTGTTAAGAGGGACTTCATTGACTTTCATATATAAAAAAGAATTCCCACTACAGCATAGCCAATGAGTGGCTATGAAGACCTCCAAACCCAGGGCAAACCAACAGGCAACCTTACAACAAGATTAAATCTACCTCTTTTTAATTTCTACTCATTGCTCAGACCTGTACATCAGACTTTTCCCTTTGGGGCCAAATAGAACAAGTCTAAGCCTCCCTCTTTCCAAGTAGCCTTGAAGGCATGAATTCATATTTCTAGGCACACAATATGCTCTTAACAAATGTCTGTGGGGTGACTGATTCCTCTGACAGTCTTTAAAAGTATTTGAAGATAACTATGAAGACCCTCCAAGTATAAGCCAAAAGAGATAGGGAAATCAACTCAGTTCTACTTATTAAGTGCCAACTAAGTGTACATCTCCCTCCGATAATTTCCAGTAGGAAATCTCTGATAGCTGACAAAGGGTGATCTACAATTCTTATCTCTCACAGTTCAACTGTATCCTGTCCTGGAGGTCACTGACTAGATTTCTGGTAGCCTCTGTAGCTTACTACATCTATGCAGGACACCAGCCATATGTTTCACTTCACTCCCTGGATTTCTTACTGGCCTGCAACCCCCTAGACTTGCCCACCTGGAACCATAATCAAGTCACTTCTGTTTTTAGCTCTTTGAAAGGATGTGATGATCATATCTTTATATAAGATTCCTCCCTCCAGCTTTCATTCCCTTTTCCAAAAAAAAAAAAAGGTACAGTTATCCCTTCCACATCTCAAGTTTCCCATGGCAGTTTCAATATATCATTGGTCAGCACAAGAAATTAAACGGGAATTTTGGGGGGAGTTTTGTGGAAGCTGTGGATGACATACAAAGGCCAGCAGATGACACAAAGTTTAGAAACTCAGAAAGGTATAAAATATCTGTATAGTATTGTATAATATCAATGTATCATTTAATACCATAATAATATTCAGATTTTTTCCCTGGTATGAAGGGGGGGCAAAAAATTTTACGTGGTTTTTCCAGATTGCTGGGGTGCTATGCCTCTAATCTCCATGACATAAAAGGGATAACTATATTTTTTTCTCAGTTTCTTCTTCTTCTTCTTCTCCTTCTCCTTCTCCTCCTCCTCCTCCCAAAGCAATTCCTTTGGAGCCTGGAGGCTTGGGTTCAAATCCCAGCTCAACCAATTACTGAATGGACGATCCTGGGCAAGCCATTTAACTCTCAGCCTTAATTTCATCTGTACAATAAAGGAGATTAGACTAGATACTCTCTTGTTTTCCTTCCAGTTTTAATCCTATAAAAAATTTTAAAAATCCAAGTAGAAAATTAAAAGATTGGAAGAGAATTCATTACTTTGCTTTGTTCTTTCATATAAGTGCTATATTATCTGCGATATTTATTCACCTTGGTTATAATGTGGCTGGCACATTAAAGCATCTTGAGTCCCAGGCAAAAATTCCAGAAATTATTTGTAACCATATGCTTCATAAATGGTAAAAATTATGACAGCTTCTTTCCCCTGGCAATGCAATGGTAATTTGGGCAATGTTTAAAGCTGGAACAAAGACATAGGGATAGCTGGCAGGGATTTATTCCCTTACTCATACGTGAGCTTGTTGACTACTTTCTTTTCTGACTTCCTCAGTGAAGACCAGAACCCAAGTGACTAATGAACACTTCTCAAGATGAATATGATCTTAGTCAAGTAGGACTGCCTATGGGTGAAGAGGTTTTGGTTGGAGTGGGTGCCACACAGAAATACAGCATGCTGTGACTCCTTGGAGGGTTCTCATGGTATTATGCAAGAAAATCCCTCAGGAACCGGCAGAATCTTCAAGCAGGTTAGCAGTCATCCCCTCAGAGTAGGACCTCCTGAAGAGTCATTCCACTTCTGAAATGCAAAACTTTTGCAAGGGTTATCTAAGTGGTAGTTGTCTCTTTGCCCTCACTGATAACTGTGAAAATTCAATCAATCTCCTTTGGGATGGGAGGCAGGGGGAAAGGAGTGAAAACTTTTTTATTCACAGTATACTCTAGAAAGCCTTATTTCTCTGTAAAGTCACACTATTTCTGATTGTCGCTTTCAAGAGATTATTCTTGCTACAGAATCATTATTTGTTCATCTCTCCTAAGGAAGAATAGGGTCAAGGTGCTACCAGAATGTGAAGCCAGGCAAAGTCTCTGCCCAACTGGCAGGATGCCAGCACATTAGCCATTTCTCGTAGAAGAGGAAGAAAACGAGCTAGGCTTTGGCTTAACTTTGCCCACAAACTAACTGCAGCATCTCAGTTGCCAAAGTGAAGCAATAGCTTTATGGAGATATTTGTTCACTGGAAAGACTTGGCAAAAGCAAAATAAGTTCCATGAAGCTTGAATAACGTTAGGGAAATAACAAAACTTTTTTTTTCTTTAAAGACTGTGTAACTGATGCCATGGCTTGCAAATGGAACAGTCTCACGTGTACAGAAGGGGACTGGAATCTGATTTCACATTCCCTACCTGACTGATCAAGTGGAGAACTGGCATCATACTGATGACAGTGAGGGTATCTAGTGATGCCAAAGGTGCACTGTGTCACAGTAGCCAGAAGGTCTATAAATGAATGTTGATAGCGTAGGAAGATAGAATGTGTAATTCTCCATGTGGGGCCATCTAGTGCTTTTATTTAGGATGGACAGTGAATGGCTGCATCCTGAGGGCTCTAGTCTAATACCTGGATCCCACAAGCAACCCCTGTGGCTGCATCCTGAAATTTGTTCCATTGAGAAGCAAGTCAGCTATAGTCTATGTCAAAACTACATATAAAAAAATTTCTGCTGTATTTTTGTTGTTGTTAATTTTATTTTAAATTTTACTTTTAATTTATGGAATACAACAAGTATATATATATACACACATATATATATGTGTATATATACATGTATGTGTATATATGTAAATATGTACACACACACACACATATATGCCTGCTGTTTTTAAAGTTGTTGTTTGTCCTTCATTCTCAAAGAGGATCATGACATCAGGGAGGTGATGCCATGACCTGCAAGTGAATAAGATTTAAGTGAGGAAGGGCTGTGTAAAGTTACCAGACTCACTCTTTCTTTTGGAGCCATCTGGGTCCAAAAGCAAGACATAGATCAGGATGGTCCTAGGTCCTAGGATGTGGAGATGGTCCTAGACGCAGTGGGACACCTTGGTCTTTTTAAGCTAAGGTCTTTGACAGGTCTCAGTTTGACTGTGGCAGTGTCGATTTATTGATTAAGGCTAGGTAAAACATGAGGCAGAGAAGGGCTTCTTTCACCTAATCAAAAAAAAAATCAATCTGGGAGGGGAAGACCCTCAGGGTTTCAGAGTAATAGCATTTTAAAGTATGGTGCTTTTGAAAGAATTTTTGACAGGCTAAAAGCATCCCTAAATCCTTTGGAATGTTTTCCAGCACCTTACACACAGTAGGTAAATTGAAGCGAATAGAATGAGCACTTCTTGCCTTCCAGCAACTCACAAGGCACTGTCTAAACCACGGAAGTCAGTGTTTTGCTCTGAAGTAGAACACAGTGGATGTCTAGGCATGGGCTTGTGCTTCCCTTTCCAGCAAGAAAATAAAAGGCTTTGTAAGGAGGAATGAATAGAGGAATCATCTCCCTTTCGTGTCAGCAGTCGGTTGCTAAAAACCAAGGGCCTGACAACAAAGCTTGGGCTCAAAGGTCTCAAACAGAACAAGGAAAGGAAAATGCTCTAGAGACAGCCGCCTTGAGCCACTTTGGGGGGGTCCCTGTGTCAAAGGTGCTCTGGGTTCACAAAGAAACTGGGGTGAGTGGGGGCATCCTGTCCCTTCTGCTATTGTTGGTGTGTGTCCCAGCATCACCAGACAATCATGCATCCAAGGGCAATCTCCTGGGGACATAGTTTAATCTAATTTTCAAAGCACTGGCAAAAAGTCATAGATGGCAAACAGGAGGCCCTTTAAGAGAGAAACATTGTGCTCTTGTAGGAAAGCAAAGGATGAGAGAACTGGGAGGATGAAGAGTTTTGCTATTTGTTATTTGAGCATAAAATCTAAGGAAATGTCCTGGGTATTCTAGAGCATGGGCAGCATTTGGGGGGAGGTGGATCAGCAAACATATTCTTCTCATTTTCAATGCAATTTCTTGCTATTGTTGTTGTCCAGCCATTTTCAGCCGGACGTGACAAGTGACTGAACAACAACAAAAATAAATTTTCCTGGAGTCTTAAAAATTTGGTCAAGAAGCTTTAAAAAATCATCATTTTTGGTTTTTGTTTTTGTACTCCAGCACAGGGACTGGAGAGTTGTTGTTCAGTCACGTGTGACTCTTTGGGACCCTTTTTGGGTTTTCTTGGCAAAGATACTGGAGTGGTTTGCCATTCCTTCTCCAAGTCTTTTACAGATGAGGAAACTGAGGTACATGGGGTCCAGAATTCTATCCACTGAGCCACTTAGCTGCCCTTAAATGCAATAGATTTTCTTAGCGGGGGTTGGGGGAGGGACAGTTTTCCCCTTCCATCATTTCTCCAAATTGGTAAACTCTCTTGTCCTAATCTATTTCACATTTCTTTTATTTAGTTAAAAGTCAATATGCCAATTCAAATTCAATAAATATTTATTAAATGGCCTACTATAACTAGGCACTGTCCTAGGCACTGAAGACAAGATAAAAGTCCCCTGCCCTTAAGAAGCTTACAATCTGTAGCACTGATCGAATGAACCCTTTATTAGTCAATGAAAACAAAATGGCAGTGCATCTGCCGCTCCCAATGTTATTACCACGTAGGGCCCGTGTTACCTGAATCTCCCCTCATCCAGAAGTGCATTGAGCAAAGCAGGTTTTCAGGGAACTGTTGGGAAGTGGGGAAATCAGGCCTCCAGCCTCTCCAGGTCCCTAGCTGATCTGCAGGGGCAGTTAATCAGCATGCGCATAATTGGAAGTTGACTGCCCTACATTCAGCTTTGTTGTATCTCTCCCTTTGGCAAGCTCCTCAGCTCTGCCTCTCCAAAAAACTTGACTTAAAATGCCTTTTCAAATTCTAGTGATCCCAAAATCAACTGCGCTGTCAATTACTATAAAAATAATTAGTTGGCAGGAGCCATTTAGCAAACCAGCCAAGGGAGAGTGTTTCAAGACCAAAAAAATAAAAATAAAAGGCGGGGGTGGGGATGCGGATGGGGGAGGCAAATTGGGTTGGGTAGTTAGAGAAATCTTGGATGTCGAGCAACCAAAATCATGATGAAACCGTTAAAGTGGTAATAGATATCCTTAGGCTAGACATGTTCCTCACAAAGTCAAAGAGGGAATTGAGGCTGTTACTCAAATCATTTAGATCAAATACCATTCCACACATGTAGGCACAATTTCTGGGGCTCAGTGTCATACGTCTCTTTTCAGTTTCACTGAATGAAATTCATAAACGCCCTAATTCTGGGCAACATACTGAAAGTGGCATTTGTATTCATAGGGAAAGACAAAAGTATGGCTTGCCCAGCAGAGTATTTCTCTGTGGTTTCTCTCATTTAAAAGCTTCAAGGTCAGGATTCTGTTTTTTAACCAACCTGACAATGCAGACTTCAACAATAGATAATAATATAGACAATCCTCAATTATCCACATTGTAGGAGGAGAACGGAAGTATAATTTTTTTTAAAGTGGATAATCTCCAGATCATATGATACCTGTTTCTTTGAATTAGAGTGGAGGGGTGGGGGTGGGAGACAAGGAACATCTAAGAAGCATCTCATTTAGGGGGGAAGGGGAGAAAAATAAGGAGTGAAAAATGGACTCGGGAACAGCTCCGTAGCTAATGAGTTCACTTGGAACCTTGGAGCCAGGCTGGTGGCAAGAGGTCACTCAGGCCATCTTTGATGAAGAATAGTCCTTCACTAATTGGAAACCACGGGAGTTGACTGTTTTTATGGTAGTGTTTGAGAAAAGGTTAAATTCGGGGGGTTGGTTAAAATAAGAGATGATGGGAAAAGTTCTACACTTGGAAGCAGGAAACAAGTTTGAATTCTGACTTTGATGTGAGCTGGTTGACTATGTGACCCTAGGCAAGTCACTTAACCTCAGACTTGGTAGTCTCATCTATAAAAAAGGGTTAATAATACTTGCTCTGTACCTACTTTGTGCTTCATTGAAAGGAAATCATTTTGTAAAACTTGAAGGAGTAGAAGCCAGACCTGTGATTTCACTGATACAAGAAAATGCCTATCGAGGAAATTCCCCGAAACAATGTAGGTAGGCACTAGACCTACGTTTTAGTATTAGAGTTGCCTGGAGTAATGGGAAATTAAGTAATTTGTCCAGGTCAGATATCCAGTACTTATCAGAGCTGGGACTTGAACCCAGGTCTTCCAGGCTTCAAGGCTAGTTCTGTCTACTATACCACACTTCCTTGAAGTTCTATCGAAATGTAATGGTTATAATCAATCACATGACAAGACCTCCAGACATTCCTTCCCTATGATCCTAGACACTCTGTCCATTCTTGTATTGCCAGAATCACTTTTCCAGTTCTGGAGAGATAGAAAGTGATTTGGTCCTGATGACACTCTGGATAGTCTGATGATCAGAGATCTCCTGGGAGCTGTGGTTAGTTTCAAGGTTTATTTAGGCATCGATTCTGCTTGAGAGAGGTGGCAAAGCCTGAAAAATAATGGCACCAGCTCAGGGCCTGAGGAACAAGGTGGGAGACTAGCCCTTTGAAAATGCTGAAATGTTGGTTTTCTCCCAATTTTTGTAGTTTGGTCCATATTCATTAATTCCTACTCCTCCACCCATTCCCACTAAAAGCCACGTATCCATGTTTAACTCTTCCTATTGCTTCCCCACCAATTGATTGAGCTTGTGTTTAGATTCAGCCACAGAATGGTACCAAGAACCATTCTGATTATGAAATCCAGAAGAATCATCTTTTTGGTGGCATTAAGAGCAGACACTAGTACCAGTTGACAATTTATGTGGACTAAATGTTCCATGCCTTTATGGGTCTTGCCTAAAGACCCAATTCTAGTTAATATTGGCAGTGGAGAGGAACAATAAGCAAATTCATAAACAGTGATTTCTCTCTAGACTTCTATTATGAAAGATAATCAATAGAATGTAAGCTTATCCAGCGCAGGGGCTGTTTCTTTCTTTCCCCAACACATAGGCACACAGCAGTCACTTAATAAGCATTCATTGATTTGTTTGTTTAAGGACACCATAGGCTTTGATTTCAGGCGTAAGTAGCAGTATCTACTGAAAAGTGTCACATGTTAAATTTAAGCATATCACCATTCATTCATTCAACAAATATTTATTGAGTACCTACTGTATGCCAGGGACTGTGTTCGGGACTGAAGCTACAGAGAGTAGCATGGTGCCTGGCATATAGTAAGCGCTGATAAATGCTTGTTGACTTGGTATGTCTTAACAGAGACAAAGCAAAAGCAGTCTCTGGCCTTAGGGAAACAATTTAGCCACAGATAAGCTAATGCCTTTAACGATGTTTTTAAAAAACTCTATTTAAAGTGAGAGAAGACTAAAAACGAGCTCTTTATACATCTGCTGACTGATCTTTCCTGCAATGGAAATGACTATCATTACTATTAGCTAGCACTTATATAACATTTTAAGGTTTGCAAAGTGCTTTGTACTTTTATCCTTACAATAACTCTGGGAGGTAGGTGCTATATTCCACCCATTTTATAGATAAGAAAACGAAAACGCAGAGAGATTAAGTGGCACATTCACACAGCCGTATTAAGTGCTTGAGGCTGCATTGGAACTCAAGTCATGCCCGCTCCAATACCAGCACTCTCTCACTGTGCCACCTAGTGGCCTCAATTATTTGGCACAAGGCTTTTGCTGTGAAGGAGGAAGAAATTAATAAAATTTGAGGATAAGTTGGCATTCAATTCAGGCCTCCACGTTCTGTGGCTCCAATTACCAAGAAAATGGTTGTTTTTAAAACTCTTCTGTAGTCATCATTTGTCCAACCAAACAACGATTCAATAGATCCTGATTAAATGCCTACTCTCTGTGCAGCATGGTGTGGTGCTTGGTGCCAGGAGAGGCCTGTGTTCTGGTTAAGGCTGACTTCTTTCATCCACAAAGAAGGTGGAATGGTAATAGTTTATAAAAATGATTTCTTTGTGCTTTACTAGCTGTCTGGTCAGTAAAGATTCCGCAAAGTCTTTTTTTTTCCCCAAGATTTGTTCTGAAATATCAAGGAACTTGTCCAAATCCCAGCCTAGGGACTCTAAATCAGTTTTCTTAAGCTTTCCTTGACATTTTAAAGAGATGTGATATTTTAAGGAGACATGATCTTCCTCTAATCACTGTGCTAGCCCAGGGTATATTTTTGCTCAGTAGCTCTTCTCCATCTGTCTCCAATGTGTCCCCGTTTGAGGAAACGTTTGTGGTTATCCTCTCGAGTTCATAAGGTGTTTGGGAATGGATGAGAATAAGTCACTATGTCAGTGGGGCTTAGCCCCAAAAGAGGGAAACCCAAAATCGTTGCGCTTCTTTGGGCATGGTGGCTTGTATAGAATAGGATAGGGACCTGTGATTTCACTGGGATGAAGAATCCAAACTGGATTCAGTCAAAGGGCCTCACTTGAGGACCTAGCCGCATGTGGCCTCCAGGCGGCAGGTTCCCCACTCCTGGCCTAGAGGGGATAATTGACTTGACTAAGGTCATATAGTAAGTACATAGTAGAGACTAGACTTGGAAAAAGGTCTTCTTAACTATAACCACTACTACCATGCACATAATAGGCATTCAGGAAATATGTGCTGAATGAATGAATGACACGAATGGAGTCTGTTCGATACCAAACAATCTCGGTGACATCTTCATCTTGGCACGTCAGAGTGATAGAAGAAGTAACTGAAGTGGTGGTGACTCTGTAAATGCTATTGATTACAGATACAAAGTATTAGAACTTGAAGCTGGGAATGGCCTTTTGAAGGCCTTCTAAGGAAAACTAATAAAAAAAGGGGGGGAAATCCTCCTCCTTCACCTTGGTTGGTTGGCACTTTGTTTATATTGGTTTAAAGTTTCTTTGCAAGGCAACCGGCTCAAGTTATTCATCCTGGGGCCTTAAAAACCAGTGGCCTCCAACACTTTTCAGCATTTGAACCAAGAAACCATTTGCTTTCCAAAAATTAAGCCAGTATTTCCTCCAGCCATGACTTCTACCATCTGGCCAGAGATTTCTCTCCTTCCTGCTACCTTCTCATGTGGGCTGGCCCCACATTAAAACTAATGATCTCCAGCTGCACCAGCTCCCGAAGGCCTTCGGCTGCCATTAGGGTCCTTCTTTCCCTCACATGTATAATAATAAAAAGATTAAAAGACAAACAGGCTCCCTCTTTCCTTGATTGGACACTGGAGCAATGTCCTTCTCTAGGGAATGGGGCTGCCGTTGTTCAGGACTACCAACGGGAAGGAGTTGGGGTATCTCGAACAAAAGAGTTTCAGGCCTGGGCACAGGTCTATTTCTCTAAGAAATGGAGCGTGTTCGGGGGAGCAGTGCATTTGCCTGTGGGCAGAACTGTTAAAAACAAAAGCAAAAACAAAAAATGGCAGTTTACTTCTCTCTCAGTCAATTAGGAGGGGATTAGGGCTTCAAGAGCTAGTCCTTATTATGTGTGGCATAAGAGCCGCTGGCTTCTGAGCTCAGCATCAATTTCCATTTGTGTCTTTGTTCTATTCTGATCTCATCAGTCTGGGCTGACTGAAGGACTCGAAGGAAATGGGATTTGTAACTTGAAAATGTATTTTCTATATAAACAAAGCCCCACCCAACTAGAATGTCTCACTGTCCATTCATTTTACCAGCTTTTTCTCAAGGCAATTTTTTAATATGTAGTATTCTCCCCCTGCCCCATTTTTATTTATTTCATTAAAAAATTCTCATTTACATTAACATTCATTTTTTTAAACAAACATTGAGTTCCAAATTCTTTCCTTCCCTCCCACCCCTCCTCTCGAGAAGGCAAATGGTTTGATATCGATTATACAAAATGTATTATTCTTGATACTCTGTTACATATAGTCACATCTACTTCCCTTGATCATAAGTGATCTGTAAAAGACGCTATTTGAATCCATTTCTCCCTCTTTTCCACACCTCTCCTCTGCCCCCCCACCCCCAACCCTGCCCCTTATTCCAAGGTTTCTACTGAGATTAGTGTGTGGTCTATGTTAAGGAAATTGCAGCTGAGTGACCAGGAAGGGGGTCTGGAAATGCTGATCTTTTTTGGTTCTAGTCAAGTAGTGTTAACTCCTGGGTGGTCTTGAATCAGGCACACATTAACCTTACCTTTATTTTCCCCATCTGTATAATGGGACTGAACCATAGCCACTGTACAAATGAATGGCACATAGTGTTTCAAGAAGAAAGATGCTCAGTGAAAAATATTTTAATTCCTGGTTGCTTTCTAGTAGCCTGATTAGCTTCACAAAGCCCATCTGCCTGGATTAATGGATTAAGTGTGCAGAATCTATTATCTTCAAGGATGACATAGCTCTTCTGATGCTGATCTGTTTTCCCAAGCCAAAGAACCATAACATGCCAAGACAAAGCCCTGGAACCACATTAAAGAGAACATCTATTAGCTTTAAGTGTCTGACGGGGTTTTGTTACTTCATTTTCTCAAGAGGAATATTTCAGATGTTACCCCAAAAACTTAAGCCATGGAAGCTGATTTTCCAGCTAAGCCTTCAGAAAACGACCTCCTGGGGGATGAGTAACCTATGAGAATGTGTGTTGCAATGGGGATAATATAATCACTGGATTTCAGTGGAGGCCCTGGCCTGCTCCTTTTGCAAAGTGTATCTTAGCAGTAAGTTACTCTGACTCTGGTGTGAGCCTGGATCCCGTTCCTTCCCTCCTCCCTTCTCCCCCCCCCCTCCCCACCCATCCCAATCTGGATATTCATAGCTCTCCTGGGCTCAGGAACAAGGACTAAAATGGAAAGTCAGTCGATCTTCCACTGAGGTCAACTTTATTCTTAGTACCTTATGGAGACTGGACTAGTCTATGAACATAGGCTGCGGCAGCTTTAGCTGGCCGGCCTTGTTTTTAGTAAACAGACAGCTGCATGGTGTTAGGCTGCAGAGAGCTAACACTTCTTTCTTCAGCACCAAAGGACTATTCCAGAGAAAAATATGTATTTATAATAATCTAGAATTTGGCTGCCAAAGGCCTGGCTCTTACGTATCCTTTCCAGCTCTTCCAGTGTCTCTGAAAACCATCTCGAAAAGGGCTTTGCCTTTGATATATGAACCACACTGTATCTTTGAATTGGCTGATGCTGTTCCCTTGCTTTTCAACATTCCTCAAATTACTGTCTTCAGCAGTGACACTCCAGAATCTCAGTGCTGGACCTGTCTGCCTGCATTACTACCGGGAGTGACATTTAAAAAAAAAAAAGATGATAATAATCCCAAACTTGGCGTGCTCACCACTATTTAGGATCCATGGAGAGTATTGGTGAATATTCTACTCACAGCCCATTTGTGATATTTATTAATGGAAAGAGCCCAGATTTTAGAGATGAGAGGTGGACATGACCTACCAGTTTAGAGTCCATCTTGCAGGCACACCTTTTCATCACACCCAACTCTACCTGTCATGTGTAAAATTACTTTGTTGTCTTAAATTTAAGGATATTTACAATTTTCTGCTTTTAGCTTTAATTGAGGTCTGAACTCAGGAAGGAGTGGGGAAGGTGAGAGAGAAATACACTAAAATTGGATAATAATTTCTGCTGACTCGGTCTACATTCTAATAGTATGCAAGCTTCTTGAGGGCAGGAATAGTTTCTTTTTGTTTGTTTTTGTATTCCTAGCATAGTGCCTGGAGAGTTGTTGTTGCTGTTCAGTTGTGACTGACACTTTGTGATCTCATTAGGGGTTTTCTTGGCAGAGATACTGCGGTGGTTTGCCATTTCCTTCTCCAGCTCATTTTATAAATGAGGAAACTGAGGCAAAAAAAAAGGTTAAGTGACTTGCCCAAGGTCACAAAGCTAACAAGTACCTGAGGCTGAATTTGAACTCAGAAAGATTCCAAGACCAGTGCTCTGGCATTATGGCGCCACCTGGCGGTCTCACCTGGAGAGTAGTATGTGACTAAAGAATGGATTGATTGATAGGTGCTTACCCTACATAGCCTGGCTCCACTCTGTCTTTCCAGCCTTATTATATTACTCTCTCTCAAATACTCTGTGATCCAACCAAAGTGATTTTCTTGCTCTTCCTCACACACGACACTCTGTCTCTAGTCACTGTGCTTGCCCGAGCTAGTCTCTTCCAGGCATGAATCATACTCCATCTTCACCTCTACCTCTCAGAATTCACACTTTTCTTCAGAGCACAGCACAGGAATTACCTTCTTTGGGAAAACTTTCCTGATTCCTCCTTGCTGCTAGTATCTTCTCTCCTATAATTATAGGGTGTTTATTTCTTTACATATTTTGTTTTTATGCCTACATGTGCACTTTGTCCTCCATTAGAATGTAAGCCTACTGGAGGAAAGTACTGTTTCATTTTTGTCTTTCTATTTCCTGCACATAGAAGGCATGTAATGAATGCCTGTTGATTGATTACTTTGATTTTAGGGGGGAGGGGACATGAAATTCAAATAGAAGCAGGCACAAGATGACCTGAAGAGCAGCTAGCTGGCTGACAGAATTGCTTGAACCTTCAGACTTTGATGAACATGGCCCCAGGAGAAAACAGAGAATTAGTCAGCACTCAAGAGGGCACTAAGCCATTACTCTTTAAAATGTGTGACAGAAGACTTGATGCTTGGTGGCAGAGACCCTTGTCTATACTCCAAACCCGTGAGTGGCTACAAAGCCTCTAGGAACCATCTATGTATAGACTAGAACGGCAGAAGTGCTAGTATGTACCCATGTCAAAACCAGGTCCTGCCTACCAGGGCAAATTTCCTGCCTTTGAGGAAGTGGTGTCTACCTCAACACATGGAGTGACAAATGGAGTGACAAATAGGTGTCAGGGAATATCACACTGAGATAATCCACATTAACTAACTAGCATTTAACTCTTTAATTCATTTATTCATTCACCAATAAAAATTTATTCATGCAGCAACAAGTGTTTGGTGAATGCTTACCATGTGCAAAGCACAAATCTGGATAGGATTTAGAATACAAGTAAATGCTAGATAAAAGTAGGAAATTGCCTACTTCAGCTCCCCAGTTGGCCCATTTGAGAAAATTGCTCATGTAACTGTCAACATTTTATATACCATAAGCCAGGTTCTTATTATATAACAACCCAGTGAGAAACAAGGGTATGGGAACAAGCTAGGACTACGGCAAAATAAAAGAAGTTGTTAGTTTGACGTGTTCTGATGACTGAAAAGAAAGACTACTATTTTGGATAAAGGCAAGTATACCCCTAGCCCACACTTCCAGGGCCATTGAGAGGAAGCATCTCCTTTCTTGATTCCAGGTTCCATGAGGGTACTATCTTCCCCCAGGTCTCCACCATACACTCTTGTGGAGATATTAGACACAGAGCTAATGGAGGTGAAGTTCTACTTTGAAATCTACCCCTTGCCCACCACTGTCATAACAATTCTTTTATACATATCACAGATCAATCTTGGACTCCAATAGACCCAAACACAATCCAAGACAATTTTTGAGACTATTATCTATGAAATTAGTGCTCTGCCTGCCATGGTACTCCTAACAGAAACAAGAATTTAAGAACAAAAATGTTGTCCTGAGACCAGTGTCTCTGACTGAAAAAAATGTAGTTCAGCTGTGTAATTATCATGAGCAAGTCTGGCCCTGATAGATAAATAAAGCATTTATTCAATGATGACTATGTGCCAGGCACTGTGCATGCTGAGCACTGCGGATACAAATACAAGCCAGCAAGCAAGCCAAATCCTGTTCTTAAGGAGTTCACATTCTAATCAGGAGAGACAATATGGAAGAAAGAGGAAATGGAAGGGAGAGGGGGAAGGAAGGGTACCCATGTTGGGGCAAATCAGAAGGAAAGGAGGAGGAGGGAGAAAGAGAGAAAGAGACAGACACAGAGATTGGGTATGAATGAGGTAAAGCATGGCTGAGGTCCTTCCTAAAATGGGGGTCCCAAGTAGGGAGTCCCAACGAGGAGAGGAGAGCCTTGAGCTTGAGAGACAGGGCTTGAGTTCAAGTTTCCCTGGTTCCAAGACCAACCGTCTACATCACATTGTTTCTTAGAATTATCATATTGAGACTATAAAAATAGGGCTTAAGAAAACCTCTAATGAGAGACACCTCCATCTGCCTGTTTATTTGTTCACCACCAGAGACAGATACTAGATGCAAAGGACTGTGCTAGGTATGAAGGATGGTTTAGGGGAGGGGCAAGTGGATGGTCAGAAGGTATAAAAAGATAAATATGGTATAAAAAGATATGAAAAGGTTTTAAAAAGGTATAAAAAGGTAAAAAGATACCTTCCCTGCCCTCAAGGAACTTACAGTTTAGTAGGGGAAGCAATTCATATAAGAGAAGGAATATAATAAAGGGCAATATTCTCTGGTTCTAAGAACTCACAAAATAGTAAGGCATTCAAGATAGTAGACACTTTCTTCACAGAGGTGAGAGACTGGGTATGGAATATTGTATATGCCATTCAATGATGGATTGGTTAGTTAGATTGGATAGACTGCTTTTTTTCCCCTTTCTTTTTTATTCCTGGGGTAGGGGGGAAGGAAAGGATATGCTGGGAAATGAAGGTGATGTAAAAATAAAAAATATTAATCTTTTTTTGGGGAAAAGAAAACACTTTGGTCATTGTCTAGACATTTATATGACTCCTCTGAGAAAAATCTTTTTAGGAAAAAAATGTCTATTTTACTTGCAATATTTGTCTTTGCTAAAACCAATTACCATCAATTAAACTATGGCAGAATTAATCTGATTGAAAGAATAGCAGAATCTCAGGGTTGGAAGAGTCTTCCATGATCAACCAGTCCAATCCACACCTGACTGAGAATCTCCCCTGCAATATCTCCAACAACTGGTCATCCAGCCTTTGCTTGAAGACTTCTCCTGAGGAATCCACTACTTCCTCTGATAGCTCATTTCATTTTTTGCATAGTTCTAATTGTCTTCTTAGGGGCTAGGATATGATTTCTTAAAAAGCAAAGGAAGTCAGTCTTCACCCCCAAATTGTCTGCATTACTTCATAGAAAAGTAAGGATTTAGAAATCATATTTTAAAAAGTTAAATGATTTTTGATAGCACTAATTGTTAAGAAGTTTTTCTTTTTACATCTTCTTACATTTTACATTTTCTTTTTCCTTTGAATACCTCCGTTGGTGTTTTCTTGGGCTAAGCACAAGCTTTATTCCTTCCATTCCTTAACCTTTCATATACTTGAAGACAGCTAATTCAGTGATACCCACAAAAAAGAGAAACCTCTGACATTCAGAAGGAAATCACCATTTTCATTAGGATAAATTGGAGTAGTCTTCAGAATCATCAAGTCACCCTCCACTCCCAACTGAAACACTTATTACAATAATCCACTGTCACAAGATCTGTGTTCTCTGTTTGGAAAATAAACAATATGGGGCTGCCTCAACGTTTCAGACACAGCTGGCGGCCTTTGTGTGAGTCGAGGAGTTTGAGTCTTTATTTTTCCTTTGGGAAAATAAGGTGACAAATAATAATCCACATGGGTTTATCAAAAACAAATTATCCCAATCTAATAGGCTCTTTCTTGGGTAGGATAACAAGCTTTGGAAATTGGAGTCAATTTAGTGTCTGCTGCCCTTAGCAAAATATTTGATCCAATTCAGCATAAAGAGGAAAGTTATTTCATTACACATTTCCATAATAAATGTGCGAGATTTTACGAAGCTTCTATAAACATCCCTCTGGAGGTAGCCCAGAATTTCATGACCTTTCAAAAGAAAGGGTAGATAGAACTTTGATGCTTAAAACTACAAGGATCTGTGATTTTATCACTCCTTTCCCTGATGCGGGTAACAATCCCTCTAACTTAATAGCGTGTCTGAATTTTCAGTGACTAAAAAGTAAGTTTATTATTGTGGGGTGGTGAATCTTTCCAAACTGAACTGGTCATCAGAAAAGACACAGAACCCAGCCTGGACCCAGGAGGTAGAATTGTCAGACATAAATCTTGTAAATCATGACCAGTTACAGCAACTAATCATGATTGGTAATAACAGAATTAAATTGCCAAAGAGTATTAAGATTGCTTTGCAAGTACCACTTGGAGAAACTATCTCCTCGGATTACCAATTACCCTTCCTTCATTATTTTTGAAACTAAGGATTTGTGAAAGACAAGTACCCAGACATTTAACATCCCATGCAGTTTGGCACAGTCACCGGAGCCAATGAATGGTCTAAAGAGATGGCTCAAAAGCTCAATCTTCACAAAAGATGAGGGTACCTAAGGTTGGTATCTCTTGAAGTACAATGTGGTGGTGTCTTTCTCTAGCTTATAGTAAATTCTTCAATACTTCAACGATCTTAACTGATGGATGACCTTGACCAAATTCCAAGGTGATATAAAACCAAAAGCATAGCAAACTGTCAGTACCACTTCAAGAAAAGGGCTGGAACTCATCACATGGTAATTGGGAAAGCTGTTCATTCTGGCAATACATGGCTTACTACAAGAGACAGGATGCGAGGATGATTCAGGTGTGTGTGTGTGTGGGGTGTGTGTATGTGTGTGTGTGTGTGACTATGTGTGTATGTGAGTGAGAAGAAGTGTGATATAATAGCTAGAGGACCAGTTTTGGGGTTATGTGAGGAAGGTAGGGAGGGACTCAAGTCCTCTCTCTGACACATACCAGCTGTGTGACCTTGGTTAGTAAGTCTCTAAAACTGTAAGTTAAAGATAAGGTAGCAATCTGCATAGATGGAAGGGATCCCCACACTGGGAGTTTCCTTACTGTTGTTTAGTTGTTTTCAGTCTTGTCCAACTCTTTGCGACCCCATTAGAGGCTTTTTGGGGGAAGGGATGGGGGAATTGTTTTTTTTTTTTTTGGCAGAGATACTTTAATGGTTTGCTATTTCCTTCTCCAGCTCATTTTACAGATGAAGAAACTGAGGCAAACGGGACGAAGTAAGTTTCCCAGGGTCACACAGCTAGTAAGTATCTGAGGCTGGATTTGAACTCAGGAAGATGAGTTTTCTTGACTCCAGGCCCTGCCCTCTATGCACTATGGTACCACCTAGCTGTAGGGAGTGAGGGAATTCTCTATGTTGATGAAATTACCAGTCCATACTTTTTCTCTGTCTCTGTCTCTCCCTCAAAAAATAGATGGAAGAGAAGGGGAGAATTGGATATGGGAGCAGGGGAATGGGTGGGAGAAAGAACAAGAAAGAAGCGCTGTGGCATAGGGGTCAGGGAGCTGATTTTGAAGACCTGGGTTCAAGTCCTGCTTCCAACACATACTGGCTGAGTAACTTTGAGCTGGTCACTCAATCTCTCCATCCTTAGTCTTTAACACAAGTTACAGAAGAAGCGTTGATCTCCATTGGGGATAAGGAGTTTCCTTATTGAGAGTTTCTTATATCAATGAAATCATAGGTCCAGTTTATCTATCTATCTATCTATCTATCTATCTATCTATCTATCTATCTATTTCTCTATCCACACACATATGTACATAATGTTATATTTTACATATATACACACATATTAGATATATTATAGAATATATATGCCACAGTAAGGGCATTTCTTTTCCTCTATCATATACACACATGTCAATACATACACATACATGTATACATGACATACACATCCCACGTGTATATATCATATATCCATATACCATATACATGCATGTATATATGATATCCATATATCTCATGCTCATAAATGTATATGTAACATACATATATCTCACAATGCATCTTGCACATACATGTATATATCTCTGTATATTTTATCAGAAAGGAAAAGTGTGTGGATGTGTGTATCGGGAAAAAAAGCCCTTGGTGAGAATATTGAGGAATCCCACTTATTGCTCTAAGATAGATAAACCAAAACCAGATGACCACTGGCAGAGGAGGGGAAAGCGTAAGTATAACATACAGATTAGAATATACTGAAAACAAACTCTGGGAGAGCAATTTCATGGAAGTTTAGATACAAAGGAATGGGAGGCTCATGGGACTTTAATATATTTTCATGCCAAGAAATAACAACAGAGGTTTTGTGACTATCCTATGGCTTATAAATAAATAAATAAAACACCTTAAGAATTAAAGAAGGAAATTCCCAGACCCACATTTTATTTATTAAAAGTTACTTGTTGATTCTAAGAAAGGAACTGTGCACCTAATTTACTTTATACAACAACAGCGGTTCTCCACCACTGCTCCTTGTCTTTTCTCTGCCGTCCTACACCTTGTGTTGATTTTGAAGACAAATAAATAACATGTTAACAATAAATAACATATGTTGACCAGGATTAAAAAAAATAAACAAAAGGAAAAAAGGCAGAACAAGGCCAAAAGAAATGGGGGGTGGGGAGTGGGAAGGGAGGGAAAAAATGAGAGCAACCTCAAGAAAAATAAAGTTTGCATAAGCAGCCCAAGCCAGATTTTTACCCCCAGACGCTTTACTGGCACCTCTGGGACCCTGGGGTAGACTAGATGCTACATTATGGCCAGCGGTTTATTAGGATGGAACCCTCCCGTTCCATCCTCCCCACATATCCTCTCTGCACAAAAATGAAGTAGCAATGGCGGATATATGCTGGTTAAAACCTTGCATGCAAATGCTGCATTGAAAACCCTGGTGCATGTTTCTATCCCCCTTCCTTGCCCCCCCATCTTTCTCTCTCTCTGTCTCCCTGTCTCTCTGTCTGTCTCTGCTGTCTCTGTCTCTCTGCCTCTCTGTGTCTGTGTCTCTCTATGTCTCTCTGTCTGTCTCTCTTGTACACACACACACACATACACACACACACACACACACACACACACACACACACATACACATACCCTAACCTAAATCTTTCTACATGGGAAACAGAATTGTGATACGCTGTCAGAGAGGAAATTGGTGATAAAATCTGGGATTTACATGTCCAGGCTGCTAGTCTCAAGGCTCCCTTTCCATGTACCTCTTTATTTTCATCTAGGAGCTTTCAAAAGTCCCCCCATCAGCCTTAGATGGCAATGTCCAACTGTTTCTGTAACCCCTTATACTCAACTTCCAGGTCAGGGTATAATTTCCCATGAAGAATTAGGAATTCTCTGCACCATCAAACTAGCCGAATTCCAGTGTCGCAACTCTGTTATAAGGTTCCATTCTATATGTGTATATATACATATATACATATATATACATATATACATATATATATGTATGTGTGTGTATGTGTGTGTGTGTGTGTATGTATATACAGTCTTGTTCACATTTGATTCATGCCCATTCTCTTTATCCCACATTTAGATATTCATAGGGCACTAAGGTTGGAATCTTTTAAAAAGTGAATCACTGCCCATTTCACGATGGGCATCTCACATAACATAGAAGGTAAGATGAGGAGGCCTGCCCAAGGAACCCACATGTTAAACTGGACAGATTGTGGAATTAAAAAATCTACCTCTAAGGAATGGGGCCATTCTCAGCCACAGTTGTGTGAAGCTTGGGATCATAATGATTAGAATCAAAAGGCATGGCTCTAAAGTGTGGATTCTTAACCTTTTTCGTGTCATAGACCCCTTTGTCAGTTGGGTGAAAACGATGGACCCCTTCTCAGCATACAGTTTTTAAATGCACAAAATAAAATACTTGGGGATGACAGCGGAATTATGCAGCCTGTCCCGAAAGTCTTAGTGCAGTTTTAAGCTTCAAAGCTTATGTAGAACAGCTAGCTAGCATTTATATATCATTTTAAGGTTTGTGAAAATGCTTTACATATGTCATTCCCCTTGATCCTCACAATCACCCTGTGAGGGTGGTGTCATTTTTATTTCCATTTTACGGTTGAGAACACTGGGGCTAGGTCCAGGGTCACACAACTAGCTACTTAGCAAGTGTCGGAGGCACAATGTGCCCTCAGATTTTCCTGCCTCGATGTCCAATACTTTATCCACTGTGCCACCTGGCTGTCTCTACTGAAACAGTTATCAACAGACAAACAAACCACACACACACACACACACACACACACACACACACACACACCAGTCAAAGACCCTAAATTAAGAACCCCTGCTCCAAAGGGAAGCATATTTCAATTCAATAAAACTGTACAAAGATTTATTAATGCCTGAATAAGCCCCATGTTAGGAGTTAAGGGTGACAGAAAGTTTAGATAATAATATAATTCTGGCTCTTCTCTTTTTAGTTTAGTAAGTGAAAAAAATCCTAGATAATCCTAATATTCAACAATACGTGAAGGCATTAGAGAAATCAAAACAAAACGAGGAAATAAGGGAAAGGGCCATTGTTGACTGGGAGACAAGGGCAGACTTTAGTGGACAAAGAGGAGTAAAAGGACATTCCCGGAACAGGGAGCTAGCAGCCTAACCAAAGGTGTAGACACGAGAACACAAAGGGGTTTGGGAGCCAGGGCAGAGAGCAGATCAATTTGTTCAGAGAACAGAGGACATGCAGCAAACTAAGACAAGATGAAGCTAGAAAGGGAAAAGAATAATGAGACGGGAGAGGGCTTTGAGCCAGACTGGTGGGCCCTGAATGCCAGACAAAGGAGTCTGGACTTTATTTCAGAACATGGGAGTAACGTGAGCAGATTGATGCATGAGCAAGATTGTTGTGGCAGTAGTATTTTTCTATCATTGTCAAATTATAAACAGCAATAAACACAAGGTCAGAGAATGACAGAATGTTAGCGTCTTATAATCCTTGGAAATCAATCCTTAGAAATCTTAGTAAATCCTATATCTCCCTAATTTTACAGATAAGGAAACTGAGACTCAGAGAAGTAAAATGATTTGCTGAAGTTTGTGCAGATAATTATTTAGTGGCAGAGCCAAAACTCAAAGCAAGGTCTTTTGATATATAGTCCAGAACCTTTTTCTAGTCTGTCTCATTTAGCTGTCTTAAGTAGGTTTTCATGAAGGTCCTTGCAAAAAGAAAAAGAAAAAAGGGAAGAAAAAAGAGGTGTTTGACGAGGATCACTTAGCAAGTGATCATAGGCAGAATCTTATGTACGAGGAGAAGCATCTTTCCAGAAGGAGGAAAATAAGTGATCTGTGTTTGAAGGAAGTAAATAAAGATGGTGGGAGGAGATGACAGAGGGGTGGGACTCAGGGTAGCAGAGAAGAGCCTTGAAGAGGAAGACAAGTTTAATTAAAAATCCATACTTGTAAAGATAAGTAGAAGAAGAATTGTTTAAGGCCGGCTCAGTGTGGACAAAAGTAAGACTTTTTAAGCATGAACATTTCAAACCAAATGAAGCAAAGAGGGGCAAGAATCAGGAGGGATCTATTCGAAGATCCTAACTTATGAGCTGTGGATGTTTGGAGGACTCCACATGTATTGCAATGGAATGTATTTGTAACTGACTATGATAAATAAGAGGTGGCTAGATGCCACAGTGGAGAGAGCCCCGGGCCTGGAATCAGGAAGACTTATCTTCCTGAGTTCAAATCTGACCTCAAATCTGGACAACTCACTTCACCCTGTTTGCCTCAGTTTCCTCATCTGTAAAATGAGTTGGAGAAGGAAATGATAAACCACTTCAGTATCTTTGCCAAGAAAACCCCAAATGGGGTTGAGAAGAGTTGGGTATGACTGAAAAATGGCTAAACATAGTAAGTATACCTTCCATAGACAGAATTGTTAATTTCTTGCATATTACATGTGTATTATCCATATGTTCACAGATCCTATCGTGATCCTACAAGTTCATTTAAAAGCATTACTGAACTGAATAGCCTTTTGTTATGTATTTTTCTTAAAAAGGTATGCTCAAGCTCAAAAAGATTGAGGTCTATTAGGTTAGAATTAAAGTCAGGGTTCATAGTCCATACAATAAAATGGAGAGAACATGAACATGGAGTCATAGGGCCTGAATTCAAGATCTGTGTAAACTAGGGCAAATCGCATAACTCAATTTCTTTATCTGTAAAATATAAATTTGGACTACATGCCTTCTAAGGCCCTTTCTCACTCTGGATCCATGATTTTAGTTCCTGAGGAGGCTATTGGTCCTGTTTCTCATTTTATTCATGTGGAAATTCAAGGTGGAGACCACACCAACTTCAGGGGAGGCAGCCAACTCTTCAAATGCCCAGGCCTGATTCATTACGGGCTCTATATGCTTTCTGTCAAGTCTGGCCCTGGTCCCCCACTGGTTTGCTCCTAATCCATACTAATTGTGGAGGGTAGCCATTGCTTAATTTTCCTTCTCCAAAATTGCAGTGGTTCTTCCACAGATAATGCAATAGGCTTTCAATGGCTTTTGAGTAATTACTTTGAAGTTAATCAAAAAATGTGTGATTTTTTCGTGTTTTTGAGCTGTCAAAACTAAGCTGCTTATGGTCCCAAATATTGTGTCTATGAGAGCTCTAGAAGCAGCAACATAATGCACTCTGAAGAACCTTCAGGATTGCAGTATTTGGAGGAAACAGACTGAACTCCTCAGTGGCTGAACCCTGTGAAGCTTTGGGGGTGTATCTCAAACAAGAGCAAGGATGAACAAACAATTCCTTATACCCCAGGTCTTATCGACATCATTTCCTGTGCAATTCACTCTTAGAGGGATTTTGATGAGGTGAGGCAGCTTAACTATAGCTATAATTCATAATTAATCTCTGGCAACCCTCAAGAGAACAAATATATTATTACTTTTAGCCGCTTGAAGAAAAAAGTTAAATGTGGAGATTTTAGCTGAATAGAATAGGGGATTCCAGTTCGACCAGCTCATAATCCTCTATTTTATGGTGTCACCCTTTCTGTCTCAATAATGTACCTGTTTTGACCTTATCTTGGTATACGGTGTGAGACGTTGGTTTATACCTAGTTTGTGCTTTGTTGTTTTCCAGCTTTCCCAGTAGTTTTTCTCAAACAGTGAGTTATAATCCTCTTATTTTAGAAGCTGTTTCTTTCTCTGCCCCTAGTTATAAACAGGACCCACTTAGAGTTATCGGCCACCTTTTTTCCCCTTACAAGAAAGATATTTTAGCTTATGTATGTTACCCAATAATCTTAGTCATTTTCACCAGTCTGGTATAGTGCTCCAGAAAATCTGTTAATTCTGGACGCTAGCATCCTCTTCTCACCCAGAGGAATAAACCAGTTCTCCGGTTTTCTGGAATCTTTGGATCCAAGGTGCTTTGTCAGGCAAAGTGTTATCACTCCCCCCCAGGCTGCTGGTGAGTCAGAGCTAATTTGTCATTCCACCGAGGTAAACCAAGCTCCCTCCTGGGAAAAGAATCTGCTTGTCCAAATGAAGTGAAGGATAGATTCTGGGTGTCAAGTGGAAATGGAGTTCTCAGGCTAACTGATCCCATTCAGGGAATACTTGGCATCCAGTGTTTCACTAGTCTTGGCATTCTTAAGAGTCAACTCAATGAATCACAATTCCAGAGAGTTCTTTAATCTGCCCTAACTCACCACAGAAGTTACTTTTAGAATAAGGCAAACATATACAGCAGGTTATTACTTAGCACAGTCATGTGCCATATTCACTACCATCATTAGAACTGGCATTACCAACTGATAGCAGAGCTTGGGTTAGGGATGGCTTCCAATAGGCACTTTAAGCCATCATTCATCGATGCAATATTTGGAAGTAAATGTAGGTGGAGAGATTCTTGGTCTGCCTTCACCTATGCAGTATGGAAATGAGTCGGTCTTAGAAAAATGACAATATTGGCAAAGTTTCCAGAGTCAGTTTCCATGCTTTGAACTTAGAGGGGGTGGTAGAATGTCAGTTCCTTGAGGGTAGGAACTGGTTTGTTGTTTTTTTCTTTAGAACCCCAGCACCTAACATTAAGCCTTGTATAGTCAGGGGCTTGATGAATACTCACTGATATGATAGCATTCTCCTTACTGAATATCTCCCCATCCAAAAATGGTTGATGATATGGGAATCATCTCATTAGAAACTGTGATAATGTCCAAATTCACATCTATAGGTTAACCTCCTCCCACTGTAAATCCAACCCTGAGTCACCATTACGCAGAGATAATGGCTGGTTTTTTGGTGCGCGACTGGTTTTTTAAAACCCTCTAACACGGCTCTCTGCGTTACAGTTTTTCTTGCCATATTCAAAAGAGAATACTATGTAGTCTAGTAGAGATGTTTATTGGAAAATGTATGAGAAATAAGGTATTGGGCTTTATTCATTTTAGTACCAGTTTGTTAGGATGCTAAAAATATTTAAAAGAGGTTAAAGTTAGCTCTCTTTAAGGCAAGGAAACTAATATGTTTGCAGAGTAAAATGCAAAATGTTTTCCAAGCAAGCCTTCTTATATGGAATATCTTATGGATTAGTAAAGTGAATCACGTAGCTAGAATAAAGATAGGTGGGTAGATGGTACAGTGTAAATGGGGGCAGCTAGGTGGCACAGTTGATAGAGTGCCTAGCCTGGAGTCAGGAAGACTCATCTTCTTGAGTTCAAATCTGGCCTCAGACACTTCATAGCTGGTGAACCTGGGCAAGTCACTTAACCTTGTTTGCCTCAGTTCCTCATCGATAAAATGAGGTGGAGAAGGAAATGGCAAAACACTTTGGTATCTTTGCCAAGAAGAGTTGGATATAACAACAAAGATGGTGCAGTGGATAGAGTGCTAGCCTTAGCAACAGGAAGACCTGAATTCCGAACTTGCCTCAGACACTCATAAGCTGTGCAACCCTGGGCAAGTGACTTAACCTCTCTCATCACCTACAACAAGGAGCTAAAAATAGCATTTGTCTCACGGTGAGAATAAATGAGATTTCATCTCTAAAGTGCTTTGCAAACCTTAAAGTACTATTTAAATACTGGCTATTATTACTAAAAGACTTCATCCATATACAAAGCATGCTTAGAATTAACCCACACGCCTCCCACTCATCCTCCCCTTTCCCACTGCTGCATCCTTGGCCACATGACTTTCTGGTTCTGGAATGCTTTGTCCCTAGCACCTATCTGCCACTGTCAAAATCTTATTCATCTTTTAATACCCGCCATCAAATGCCACCTGCTCTGGGAAGCCTGCCCAGATTTTCTGCCCCCCTCCCCGCCCCCTGGGCAGAAGAGGCCTTTCCTTTCTCCAAACAACAGGAACCACCTTCTTATGCATTTATCAAGTGTAGCATGCTGTAATGGGAAAGGCCCTGGATTTGAAGTCAGAAAATCTTGTTTCAAGTCCTTGCCTGGCCATTTACTAGCTAGAAAATGACTAAGCAATAATTTCTTTGAGTCTCAGTTTCCCCATCTGTAAAATTGGAGTAGTGATGCTTGTGCTCCATTACCCCCCTAAGGCTGTCTTGAAGAAGGCTCTTTATACACAAAAAATGACTTGGTTATTATTATTATAAAATTACTTCTGTTCTTCTAGGAATTGTCTTCATCAGTGTGGGCTCTCTTTCCATTAATGGGGATGGCAACCCCTCCGTGCCTTAGTAAATGGTTTTTTGTGAGCTGCTGTGGCAGAAATATTTTTCAACCAACAGTGAACCTTGGGATGAGCCTCTCCTGACTAAGCTAATGCTTCATGACAGGCATCCTGTCCATCACCAGACCCATGCTTAAAGGCTTCTCAGTGTCTTAGAGCCTGCCAGAGCTTGCACATAGACTCTGAGAAACAAGGATTCTCAATGAGGCATAGGAAGGAGGGTTTCAGCAGACACTTCTTTGCTTCAGTTGGTTTAGAATGCCACTGGTAAAAATAAACTTATGTTCCTCCAGACTTGCCCACTTGGCAATCCTCCTCTGCTCTGCCCCACCCCACCCCACCCCATTCAAGTTCTTTTGGCTAGGATGTAGCTTTAATTATATCCTTCTTAGAATTAAAGTTACTTGTGTATATGGCATATCCCTTCTAGACTGTAAACTCCATAAGGGGAGGTGTGAACACCCTCCTTCTTCCCCTCCCCTCTTAGAATTCCCAGCTGACTTCAGTTCAAATGCCACCTCCTACATGAGGCCCTCCTTGGTCCTCCCAGTGCTAGGACCTCTCCTGTTACCTTCAATTACTTTCAATTTATTTTTTAAATAGTATGTATGTACTTAAAAGAGAAAATGCTGCTTCCATTGATAGACTATAAGCTCCTCAAACAGCTGGGTGGCGCTATACTGCATAGAGTGCAGGGCCTGGAGTCAGGAAGACTAATCATCCTTGGTTCAAACCCAGCCTCAGACACTTATTAGCTAGTGTGACCTTGGGCAACTCCTTCACCCTGTTTGCCTCAGTTTCCTCATCTGTAAAATGAGCTGGAGAAGGAAACAGCAAATCACTCCAGTATCTCTGCCATGGAAAATTGGACACAAATGAGTTGGACACTGAACAACAACAAATTCATATGGAACTTTAAATTTTAAAATTTCTAGACTAAGTCCTCTTTGTAATATCTTGTCCTACCCTATCCTCAACCCCAATTCAAATTTAGTTTACTAGGAGGCATATTTAATTTTATTCTTTTTATAATTAATTAATTATACAATAAATTCTTTTTATAATTAATTATAATTCGTATCATGTCACATCCATTCATGTTCCAAGTATGAATACACTCCTCTGTTGGCTCTAACCTTAAGAATACTTTCAGTCAGCTTTTATGCACACGATATTATCTGATTTTATAAGATAAGTACTATACAGGGTCATTCTTTTCACTGTGCCAGAGAGGAAACCAGTGTGCCTAGGGTCACAGAACACATAATTGTTCGAAACAGGATTTGAATCCAGACAGGACTCTCCAGGGATTTTTCCCCCACTGCTCCACATTGATTCTGTTCTGCTGTTATTAACATTTTAATGGATTGTCTGTAAAAAAATATGCAAAACACAGTACTGTTCTAGCAAAAATATTTGGAGAGGTTTTGGTACTCTCTACTTAAAACATTCCTTTCGCAAGTGGAAATTTAGCAGCATATAGGCAAACAGGAAGGGGGTTCCTGTAAGAATGAACTGCAAAACAAAACAAAAAAAGGCTATTGTATGATCCTAATTACAGAGCACTATTTCAGTCCATACTCAGAGTTCTGAATCTTTTGCCATATGCTCAGCTAATATAATTCAAACTGTGATTTTTTAGACGTAGTGTGAAATACCAAAGGCCTGAAAGATGAATTATTTTGAAATCTTTGTATTAGTCACACACTTGAATACATCTTGAGATGTACTCCCAGAGGAAATGTACACCCCAAAGGGGGTGGGGGTGCGGGGCGGCAGCCAGTGCAAGCTGGGGGGAAAGGAAAGGGAGAGTTCATGTAAGTGAATAGGAATGGCAGAGGCTCTAAGGGTGGATGAGGGTGGGGAACCTGCAGCCTCAAGGTCACATGTGGCTCTCTAGGTCTTCAAGTGTGGTCCTCTAGGTCCTCAAGTATGGCCCTTTGACTGAATCCAAACTTGTGAAGTTTCTGGGTTCACCACCCCTGGGGTAGATGATTATCAAATGGAGACAGACAACTGTAAAGTAGACATTTTCAGGCAAATCTCTACTTATCTGTTTTTACCAAAAATATCAACTTAGTGTCACTTCTTGACATGAAATGTCTCAACCACAAAAATGCCATTTTAAAGAAGAAATCTTTAAAAGTGAGCCACCAGCAATTCAAAAAGAATTGTCTATGGACAAGTAACTGAAAAAATACAGTAAATAAAAAAACATTTCAAGAGGATCTTTTGGAAAGGAGTGGAACAACAAATCAGAATTTCACTTGGAAATCCAAAAACAAATCAATATATAAAGTTGATTTTCCCTTTTCAGATCCAATGCCACTTTAGAGAGAAGTCACACAGAAGTATTATGTAGATAGTGCCATATTTTAATTTGTTGAAATGGCCTGGGAGTAGCAAGAAAGGATTCTTTCAGAAAGAAACCTCATGTAGTTAGGGGTTGGAATATTGAAGTGGTTCTGGCATCCCTAACCCTGATTCCCTAGGAAAACAACAGCAATCCCTTAGAAAGGATGCTCTTGGTAAGGCGCGTGTATATACTTCATTTGTCTTGCATTTAAAAATTAGAACAAGCTCCTAATCAACACTTGTTAATTTGAAACAAAAAGAATTCTCTCTTTCATTGAAAGCAGATTGCATTGAAGAAAAAAAAAGGCACCCCTCTCCAAGGTCATATGCTCTGAGCTTTGGCAGAGTTCAAAAAAACCTTTGGTCCAACTTGCTTATGTTCAGCTGTGTTTACTTAGACTTAACTTGACAAAGTCTGCCTCTGATTATACATAGCAGTCATCTGCCCACAGATAAATAGATATTACACAAACTTTTGGAGGGAGTGACACTTGGCTACCATAATTTTTGGAATAATTTACTATGCACCCTCAACTTAAGACACCGAAATGATTCATAAGATGTTTTTTGAGATCCAAACATAAATATTTCCATTTAGCCAAGTGAGCGGTCTTTATGACCTTTATGGATCTGGGGTGATTTACCAACAAATAAATGGTGGTTGGTTAGCACTGGAGCACTTGGTTTATAATAGATGGTTTAGGGGCAGTATTTCTTTCAGCCTTTTCAATCACCTGCATGACTGTCAAGGTTTCAAGGAATTTTGTAAAAAAAAAAAAAGTCACTTAAAGAATTAAATTTCCATTGGTTTTAGCAACAAGCCTCCAGAAAAAACAAATGGCCATATAAGAAGAGTTAACTCAATTATTTCCGGAGACCACATCTCTTGAGTGATGTTTACTCCATCAGTAGAAAGCAAGAACTCGGCGTTTGGACTTGATAGCTTAAACATCAAGAATAAGAATTTTCACTTTGGAGTTTGGGGAACCACTCCGGCTAGAATGGGGCTGTGCCTGATTTCCTGAGAGCCATTTCTGGCTCATTCTGGTTATTTTTCTGGCCGTTATATTTACACAATGAAAAATGGACATGCTCTGTCTGCTCCTCTGGACCATGGAGTCAAAACGAAGTCAGTTTGCTGTTTGTTCTGGAAGTATTATATTTCTTCTCCTCCTCTCAGTTACTCATTTGAATTTATAAATCTGGGACTCCTGTATGTAAAAGTGCCCTCCCATTGAAACACCCATCTTCCCCTTGCTGCCTCCTGGGCTTTCTTGCTGAATTCGCTTAGGAACCAACCCTTTGAGTTGGGATGGTGGTTTGTCATGGGAGCCACAGTGTCTCTTGGTGCCAGATTTCTCTGTTAGTTCTGGCTATGTCTTTAAGCTGGTTAGTTATTTCTGACTGATTCATCTAATGCTTTCTATTTTGGCTTTTGTTGTAGTTCACCAGATCCACTGTGAGAGGCTCACTCTAAGATGGGCTAATTCAAGCCAAAAGATGGCTACCAATTGAACCATTTTCAATTTATCCAAAGTTAGCTGACTAGTTAGTCATATATTTGTTTTCTTTTTCTAAGCAATGCCTTTTTAAGCATTTACCTAGAAGGGGCTGCTCACCATAGAAGAGAGACAGAAAAAAAATGCATCTTATTGGCACATTCAGCCATCGGTTGTTTCCTCTCATTATGTTTTGAATCTTCAAAAGGACATTTTTTAAAAATGGAATTCGTTTTTGAACGTGTGTGGCTATAAGGTCAACAAACAGATTCATACCATGTGGAAGAACCCAGTGCATTTTCCTCTTTATACTAGTCTCCACAGAGAGAATACATTAAGGTCTCATTAGTTTTTTGATGCAAAACTGCATCTACAATCATTCCAGCGGGAGCAAATTCCTCTGAATCGAAGCAGTCAAAGAAACTGGATCCAGGAAAAATGAGGCGGTTCAGAAAACTCATCAGCAGCCCAGCCACATGACAGAGCCAGAGGCATCTCCAAAGCCCGCCAAACAGAGCAACGCTGCTGCTGCTGCAGCTAGAAAAAAATACCTTTCACAGCTTGATCCCGAAGCCCCGGGGCTGCCATGCAAATGAGGAAAAGAAGCAGACCCCTGTTACGGGCCAGACTACCAGTGGCTCCATCCTGGCCCCAGCCCTTCCCAGAGATTCTATTTTTCAAATGACAAGCCTGCACTTTTCTTTAAAACTGTGCCTATGCTGACCAAAATAATGAACCCCCTTGGTCGGGGTAAAATCATTGACTGCATAATTTAGAGCAAAGGAAAATTAGATTTCATTTATCGGATGAGATAGAGTCAATCCAACCACCCCTTCCTGGACACAGAAGTGGCCAAGCATTCTACATTTAGAGTACAATTCAGTATGACGAGGGTTAAGGAAGCTGGAAGGCCACATATCCTTGTAAACCATTCTGTGAGACACAGAATTTCACTTGGGAGAAAGAAAGTTAGTAGTGGATGACTGACCCTAAGGAAATTTATGGGATTGGTTTGGATAGTTCTATGACTGACTCAAACTCATACAGACTTTTCAATTCTAACCAAAAAAAGAAAGAGAAAAAAAAAGGAGGGGTGACAGGGTAGGGTAGGGAGGGTGGGTGGGTGGAATTTCCTAACAAAAGATTCTTGAAAATTTTCCTCTTTTTTCTGGTCTCGCTTTTCCCAGAACTGAAGCAACTTGGAACAACCCATTAGTAGCACTCTCTTCCAGCTCCAATCAGGAAGTGCTAAGGTACACAAAACATTTTTTTCATTTCATTTCTTACAAGAAAGCAACCAACATTCTCCCCAGGCTTCCAAAAAAGGTTCAGGATTGGAGTATGTTTTGGGCAAGTGTCAGTCAGGTGGTGGAAGTTGTTTTTCCCCAAAAAGTAACTCACCTATCCCTCAAAAAAAAACACCCAAAACCCAAGAACCCCCTGTCTTCCAACGATGTGAAAAGAGCCCTGGACTGAGGATCTAGAGACTTGTACTCTGGTCTTGATTCTGCCACTAATTAGGGTGGGAAAGTCACCTAACTGCTACCAATTTCCTGACTTGTAAAGTGAAGGGGTTGGATTAGCTGAGATTTGGGAGGGGATATTTCATACCCATAGAACCGAGGTTCTTAACCTTTTTGTGACATGGAGTAAATCCTATGGATCCTTTCTCAGAGTGAAATTTTTAAACACATAAAATAAAATATATATAATATTACAAAGGAAATCAATTCTTTTTAAATACAATTTTCATTTATGTGTATATGTACATATATAAATATATGTGTATATATATACATATACATATTTTATATATATGTGTGTGTGTGTGTGTATGTATGTAACAACAAATTCATGGAGTCCAGGTAAGGACTATCTACCACAGAAAAAACCCCCCAGCAATTTTAACATGCCTGAAAGAGTTCTGTAGTAAAGAAAGGTGGTCTTGTTCACTAACTCTGATAGGAAAACAGTGTCTTTATAATCTTACTAGGTAATGACTAAAATTGCTTGTACACACATCTACCTGTCCTACTCAGGGATTGTCATATATGAAGATGCAGCAGGCCTAGAGCAGAGGGGTCAAATATATAGCCCACAACACTCTCGAGGGGTCAGAACCAGACTAAAATTGGGAAATATCTAACAAAATAACTAAAAATATAATAAAACACAGATAATGTTAATTTGTGGGCTTTTAAGTCAATATGCCATCTTCTGGGATCCTTCTAAAAGGTTTAGTAATGTGATATGAAGAACACATAAAGCTCTTTCCATCTAAAAGTATCTCCTCTGCTGGCTTGTCACAGTGCCCCAGGTTTCCACCACAATAGTCACTTTGGCTTAAAAGGCTGGGTTTACAAAAGGCTCTTATTAAAACGAGCCTATGTGTCCCCCATTAAAGTCCTCCTCTTTTCTCAGAGTTCAACCTTTAGCAAGTCCCTCTAAATTACAAAGGCTATACAAATACAGGGCCAGCAGTGAACTTTGTGTCTATGACTGAAGGAGCAGCATGGTAAAATTCTGAGGCCAAATGCAAGAGGGCCAGCCACCATGTAAAGAATGTTTTCAGCCCCAGCAATCCATGAAGATGGTGTCCTATGTTGGGGAAGGGGCTGTGATCTGCCTCAGTGGAGGGCATATCACACTAAAGAAATCAGAGAATCTTGATGTTAACACATCAGTGGGAATAGGGGAGCTTGGCAGTGAAGTCCTTATAAGCCAGGACTCAAGTATTTGAGTGGCTGAGAGTTAGCTTCTGAAGAGAATAGAAAGAAGGATGAGGTGCAATGGATAGAGAACCAGCCCTAGAATCAGGAGGATATGAGTTCAAATCCGACCTCAGACACTTCCTAGCTATGTGAAACCCTAGGCAAGTCACTTAATCCCAATTGCCCCCTCCCCTATTACCCTGTGGGGACAAAGGAAAACAGCTGGGCATAGTGGGTTACCTGGGAAGGGCATTAAAGTGGGAGGTCCTGCCCAGTTGGGAGGCACATGAGGGCAACCAATGCTGGGAAGAAGAAGAAGGGAAAACAAAGGCCAACTTCACCTGCTTTATAGTTTTGCCAAGGGCCAGCTGTGATTCCAGTCCACCGTTTCTCTGCCCTCTGTAGCATTTCCTTCCCACAAGACTTCTTTTTCATTGGTACTAGGTATAGTAGAAGTCTGTGGCATTCTGAGTTTGCAAAATCCACTTAGGAAGTTTTAAATTACCAAAATAAAATAATAAAATAAAATTGAAATATCTCTCTAACCTACCCTGAATGCCCCACAAGTTAGTCATTTGCATTTTCAGGAGAAATTTAGTTTAAAAAATGTGTTTTTCCAACTAAATGAAAGTTTGTATCCTGTACACAAAAATCATTCTGTTTGAAAGCATGGAGTGATTCATGCTCTGTACATACGGTCTCCCAGGGAGAATTAAAAATGAAAGTTATTTAGAAATCAGTGCTTCTCTAGGATACTGAAATATAGGTCAAGTCAGTACAAATACTGTACCTCAAAGGTGGGAAGCCTAGTGACACTGGGGAAAGCTGCCCCCTCCCCCTATTGCCCTACCATGTAATTTTATTGTTTCTTTCCTTGAAGAAGGAAGAGAAACATTTCCCATCCAACTCCTCTCCTGACCATTTGGAGTCAGAGGAGAAATGGAGAGAAAGTGTGGTTGAAAGGTAAGAGTGATGTAGGAGGTGCCGGCCCTGAGTTCCAGGCCTTCCTCTGACACTAACAAGCCCAGCTGGTTTTCCTTGAAGTCATTTACCCTCTCTTGGCATCACTAAAATGGAGGGCTGGAGGAGATCATCTCTAAGATCCTATGAAACTCTGGTTTGTAGAAAGGAAAGTCAGATAATCTTTGAATTTTCACTCACATCATAGAGAAAGAAAAGAGAAGAAGACATTCTCTGTATATCTTTAAGGCACATCCTTTCTCTAATTTGGGTTTAATTAACCAGCAAGTAAATCAAATGATCTTCAACAAATGTTCCCCTAAGTTTTAAAGGTCTGTGTCCTGCCCTGTCTCCTTCTAGAGACAGCTAGATGGGATAGGGCAGAGATTCTCAAAGCTTTTTGTCTCAGGACCCCTTTATACTCTTAAAAATGAGGATATCCCACCAAGAGGTTTTTTGTTTACCAACCAATCAATAAACACTTATTAGGCGCCTATTGTGTACAAGGCACTGTGCCTAAGCACTGGGGATACAAAAAAAGGGCAAAGAATAGGCCCTGTCCTCAAGGAGCTTACAGTCTAATGGGGAAGACAACATTGCAAACAAATATATGCAAAGCAAGCTACACACCAGATAAATAGGAAATAATTAAAAGAGAGAAGGCACTGGAATTAAGAGGGGTTGGGGAAGGCTTCTTGTAGAAGGTGGGATTTTAGTTGGGATATAAAAGAAGCCAGGGAGGTTAGGATTCAGAGAGGAAGAAGGAGAGCATTTCAGGCATGGGAGACAGCCTGAGAGAATGTAATTAAAATGTCTTAGCATTATAATGAAACAGTTTAGTTTTGACTTCACAGATCCATTTTAAGGGCCTTGGGGACCCTTTGGAGTCTCTGGAACACACTTTAAGAACCAATGGTTTAGAGGATAGGATGCTTCTGCCTTGGATGCTTCATAACTGTATGATCCTGGGCAAGTCATTCAACCTCTCTAAGCCTCAGTTCCCTTATCTGTAAGATGGGGATAATAATAGTTCCTACCTCCTAGGGCTGTTATGAGCATCAAATGAACTAATCTATCTAACATACTTTAAAATCCTTAGAAGATTATATTAAAATTATCTTCATCATCACCATCATCATCACCTTCATTATCACCATTATTCTGAACTATTCAGGAAAGATAAACTTGGCCTCCAATATATACTGTGATCCCTTCCAGGTAAAGGATTAATAACAATGGTCTCTGGAACCATTGGAGGAAAGGAATTGGGGGGAAGGGAGGGTTCTTTCCTCTCTATCCCTAATCTCTAGCCACAGAGAACTCTTTCTTCCTCTGACTCCTGCCTCTTCCATCCCCAATCTGCAGTAAGAAATTGGTTTTTTATTCTCTTTTGGAGCCCTACCATTGAAGGAGAAATAAAGGCAGAATGGAGGTGTCCTGCCACTTAGTGGGAACCATAGATGATTTACTTAAGTTCCAAAGTAATAGAAATTATCTGCTCTAGCTCTCAGGTTCTGAGGATTTCTTCCTCCGACGCCGAACAGCCACCCAGAGTGCTCTACAATCCTTTGGAAAGTCAAGGTTGAAGGATGGAAATACATTGATTTCTGAACTTCCCCTTCATTATGGGAGATCCAAGTCCCTGAGCCAGGAGGGCACTGGATCCTAACTCTGATTACACATTTAGGGTCTTCTTGCCTCTCCCAGGGAGAGATGGTTAAATGGAACCCCTAATTCTGGGCCCAAGGTTCATTAGGCAAGGTGTCTGTATTCTGTGATCAGTAAACAACCGGCCCCAATGCATACTCTACTTTGATAACACAAGCAAAGAAACAGCCGATGCTACTGACTCCACATGTACATGGGCAATACCACATGGGTTTATCCCAGCCCACTTCCTGTGAGCTACCTTTTTGTCTTTTCTCCTATCAGAGAAAGGTTGTCTTAGATTTTTACACTTTTTCAAAATTTCCCTACATACAATAGGCACTCAATGAATGATTGTTGATACCCGAATAATTTTCTCCTTGTACACTCACCCACCCAGAATGGTGGGGAGATTAGCTCTGCTCAATGGTAGACCAGATGGATATTTTACCCACAGGAAAAGACTGAGGGAAAGGGTGTAGAGGAGCCACAAGTGGCCATGAAGTTCACTTTCCCACCTCCAGGGAGACGAAGACAAACTATCCGTAACAGAAGAAGCTGTCTTTTTTTGTTGAGACCTTCAGGGATGGAGAACTAACCATTTCCTTCACTAACCCTTTCAATAAAGTCTTCCTTCTGTTAATAAATTCCCTATACTCCAAATTCCAGTCTGATCCTGAAATAAACAATATGAGACATCACCTCAAACTAATAGTCTTCTTTTTTTCCTCTTGGGCAGTCTCACTTTTACTAGTACTTCAAAAGTGTCCTTTCTCCAAATCCACATTTCCCTACTTTTCCACAATTAGATTATTCTTTTCCATTAGTTATTATCTCTTTTATCTTTCTGTTCCTCTCATTCCTACTTATTACTTATTTCTTATCATACTTAGCATTCTCTCTCTCTCTCTCCCTCTTCTCTCTCTCTCTCTCTCTCTACCCTCTCCCCCTCTCTCTCTCCCCCCCTCTACCTCTCTGTCTCTCTGTCTCTCTCTCTCTCTTTCAGTTTTTCTTGCTCTCCTCCCTTCTCTCTTCTTCTACCCCCCTATCTCTCAGTACCTATCCATCTATCCTGCCTATTATATTTTTGCCTATGCTCTTTAGCTCCAGTTCTCTAACTTTTGGTCTTCCTGACTTTAACTAACCCATCTCTGAGAGGAAAGAGTAGATTACATTAGTACAGGTTTCTCTGTGAATATTAAAATTCTAGGACACAGAGCCTCCTCCCAGGGAAAAAATTAGTAGGATCATTTATCATATCTGCTTTCAGTAGTTAAAATAAAGATACACATGCTTTACTTTGACTTCTCAAAGAATTCACAAACACTAACTATACACGCATGAGCCATTTATGAAACGAGGTAATATTACAATATAGGAAAACTTCCCTCGTTCTTTTACTATCCTGAGATTTTGTTGCAATAAATATTGTTCCTACTGTTGGCTGTTGGCTGGAGTTTAGAAATATGAACATTAATAAAACACAGCTTTGGTTGCAATAGCATTTGTTTTATAGAACCTGACCCTTCTCCCCATTTTATAGAAATTGGACAGACCAGTTGAGGCTCCACATCTAGCCAATGACTTGTATTTGCTGTTTCTGGCTCCTGGTCCCAGACAAAGACCATCAGGCTCTAATTCTTCCTATTGCTGCTGACACACAGGCCTGTAGAATGCTAGTTCTGAAAGTCATTAATTCTAGCCAGCTCCCCAAATGCCACGGAGCCTTCAACAAGAATCATAAACCAAATATGGACTTGTAATGAGATCCACACTGCATCAATACTTTGAGAAGAAGCTGGATAGACAGGAATGTGGAATTTTTCTTATACTGGCTACAATAAATCAGGGATGGGCAAGTTCTGGTTCAAATAAAGTAAGTCTAAACTTTCACCTCCTTCTCCCTCCACCAACAAAACCAACTCACAACTGAACCTCTGGTGAGAATCACGAGTCATTCTCTGTAAATGGTCTCCCTTCACACGGCTGTGCAGCTTTGTAATCCCCACCTGGAGAGGCAGTGTGGTTCAGTGGTCTAAGCCACAGACTAAGCATTGTTGGGCTGTGAACTCTACTCTCTCTCTTCCTTCATCCAGTGCTGAGGCCAGTTTGCCTCATCCATTTAAATCAGTGTTCACTGTAGTAAACACAGGTGGTATTTCTGAATGGAAAGAGATCAGAGGTGATGAATCAAGGGCCTGGTTGTTCTCATGTGTGCCTCCAGAGAGTCCTTCGCTAGCTCAGCACTTCCTTCCTAGAGTTTGCAGGGGCCAGGCAAGGTGGCAAGGAGATATTAAAAAGGAACAGAAGATGATCATCTCTCTGTGTGGGTTCAGTATTACACTAGATTGGGTCTGATTGGCCCTTGGAGGTCAGGATTGTTGCAATGGGGTCTCTCTATGGAACTTTGAGTATTGAAATGACCCCATAGCTCTGCTCTGGGGTTGAAGTTCCCATCCTATCAACCAGGGCTTTATGTTATCTCAGGGATGACAGTGGATGTAAAGATTTCCCCTTTCTCCGCTATACCACTCGCAATTCCATGCACATGGACAAAATCACTGAAGCTAGGGGAAAAAATTCTTTGCTGTAAATATCTTTGATGAAGATCTGATGGCCAAGATATATTGGGAATTAATACAAATATATAAGGACTAGAGGCATTCACCAATAAAGAATAGCCAAAAGATATGAACAGGAAGTTTTCTAAAGAAGATCTACAAGCTATGAGCTTGTCTCTGGAGCTGACAGTTTTGAGTCATTGGATGAACATGTAGAGACTATTTTCTACAGGAAGACAGTGATAGACTTGTCCCTGTTTTTTATTGCTAAATCAGAAGGTGGGATTCACACGTTACCCGAGTCTGGGCAAGTCCCAAACTAAAAGCACTAGGGTAGCGCTGGAATTGGGGAGAACCTAAGGCATAATGTTCCCTTCATGGAAGCCACAGATCTTCACAAACCCCCTCTCTGAAATCACAGAAGGGGTTACTGAGGAAAGAAGTGACATGTCTGGTTAGAGGCGATAGCCATCAGTATCTGAGGAAAGGACTTGCTGGTCAGTCCCTCATGTTATGCTTGTGGACAAGATAGAAACCATGGGCTAGAAGAGCAACAGGGTCAAACTCAACTAGATACTCCATACTCCATACTCCAAGGATCCTTGTGCTGCATGTTGACTTAGGAAATCACATATTAACATTCTTCTATTGTATTTTTATTTCTTTTGTTAAATATTTCCTAATTAAATTTTAATAAGGTTCCTGCTGTACTCTGGGCTAGATGACAGCATAGTTAGGTGGATTCTGAACCAATTTAGTGGCTGGATCCAAAGGATGGCTATTAATTTGTCAATGTCAACTTGAAGGGAGGTCTCTAGTGAAATCCTCAAGGGCTCTATTCTTAATTCTATTTGTTTAGTCTATTTATCAATGATTTGGAATGAGGACATACCTCATAAATTTTTAGATAACATAAAGTTGTAGGTAACACATGCTATAACAGGATTCAAAAAGATGTCAAGAGGCTACAATGATGGGCTGAATTCAATAAAGTAAAACTTACTAGGTATAAATGTCAAGTTTTATAACTGAGTTTAAAAAATTTATTTTCAAGGTATAGGATGGGGGAGGTGTGGTTAGACCATGGTTCTTGAGAGAAAGGCCTGGGTATTTTAGTGGATTGCAAGATCAATATGAGTCAGTATTGTGAAATGGCCATCAAAAAAGCTAAGATTAACCCACGCTGCAGTAAGATATGCATGGTATCCAGGATAAGAATACTCCTGCCATAGTCCATCCTGGCCAGACCACATTTGGAATACTGTGTTCCATTCTGGGTGTTACACTGACAAGCTAGAGTTCATCCAGAGGAAGGCAACCAGAAACCTGGGAGAACTGGTGACCATTATGACATATGAGCATCTGTTGAAGGAGCAAGAGCTATTTAGCCAGGGAAAGAGAGGGCTTAGAAATGATTAGCTGTCTTCAAGTTATTGGAAGGCTCGTCATAGTGAAAAGGGTTGGGCTCGTTCTGGTCAGCTCCAGAGGGCAAAAGTGAGTGGAAGCTGAAGGCAAGCAAATTTAGATTTGATGTAAAGACGAGCTTCCTACTAAGTAGAAAGGTCCATGGGTCAAATGGACCATGTTATCTGGTAGGTGTTCAAAGAGAGGTTGGATGATCACCTGACAGGGTGAGCTGGAGGGGAAGACTAGATGGTCTGTGAGATCACTTCCAACTCTGATATTTTATCATTCTGTTTACGACTGGGTTTGAACTAGAGAACTATTCATTAAAAAAACTCTTCCTTTCCTAAAATCACAAACCTAATGTCTATACCAAAGAGGTTTAGACAAACATTTTTCTAGATCATTTGAGCTTCACTTATTTTTATAATAAATGTACCATAAAGGCAAGAATTTTGGAATGAAAAGCATAGACAAGGAAATTTTCTTTAAATTGTTGGGTACCATAAATGGACCATTTCCAGATTAGCTAGGTCAATGGGATGGGATAATATATTCATTGGCCTGGAATCCTTGGGTACAGAGAGAAGATTTTCATGTCAAATGGCTCCCTTCTGAAACAATCTTGAAGAGCTAGCTTTGTCACTCAACATTAGTTTTCCCAGGAAGAGTGAAGGACCTGAGGTGCCTTCTGTACTAGGCAAAGATCCAAAGGACTCACAAATTCCAGGGGATGGAAATGCCTGACAGGTGTGAAACATTTACCAAGAGTAGGAGTGGGGAGGGGAGCAGTGAACCAGGAGTCAAGAGAACTGGGTTCTTTTCCTCTTTCTGCTACCTGACTGCTTCCTAATCTTTTGATCAATAATCAATCACTCAATTAACAAGCATTTATCTGGGGCAGCTAGGTGGCACAGTGGATAGAGTCAGTGGCTCTGCAGTCAAGAAGAACTGAGTTCAAATGTGGCCACAGACACTTGACACTGACTAGCGTGTGACCCTGGGCAAGTCACTTAATCCCAATTGCTTTGCAAAAAAAAAATCAAAAAATCCCAAGCATTTATCAGGCACTTACTAAGTGACAGGCCCTGCATTTCCTTATCTGTGAAGGTAGGCTATAAAAATAGTTATTTCACAGGTACAGGCATAAAGGATATAACCAGAGAGATATATGACCAGAAAAAAGAGTGGAGTGGTCAAATGATAAAGATGAGGGGATTATGGATGGCTAACCCACCTGCTCCATTGGCTGAGAGATCTCTAGAAGAAAGCACTCAGAACTTCAGATGGACATTGTAGGAAGTGAAGGGAAGGAAAGGGAAGGGAAGAAGCATTTATATAGTAATTATTATGTACCAGGCACTATGGTAAGTGTTATATGACTTCATTTGATCCTTACAACAACCTTGGAAGGTAGGTGCTACTATTATCCTCTTTTCTTTTTTACACTTGAGGAAACTGAGGCTGAAAGAGGTTGAGTGACCCAGGAGCTAGTAAGTGTCTGAGGCCAAATTTGAATCCATCAGTGGATAGAGCCTCAGCCCTGGAGTCAGGAGGACTGAGTTCAAATCCAGCCTCAGACACTAGCTGTGTGACCCTGGGCAAGTCACTTCATCCTGTTTGCCTCAGTTTCTGTAAAATGAGCTGGAGAAGGAAATGGCAAACCACTCCAGCATCTCTGCAAAGATAACCCCCAAGATGGGGTCAGAGAATGGGACACACCTGAAATGACTGAACAACCACCTTTCTCTTCCTGACTCCAGCCCAGTGTTCCCTCTGGCCACCTAGCTGCCACCATGAGCCTAGCTCCGTGAATGGGTTGTCATCCAGAAATGTGGGAAGGCAGCACCCATAGAGATCACATTTTCAAGAGTTCTTTTGAGGATTGAACAAGACAACAGATGTGCCCTTGAAAAATGAAAATACTATTCAAACAATAGGCATTTTATTCTATTACAGAATAAGCTTATTATTTATCTGTTACAGAAGAAGCTTAGTAGGAAGCTTTATTCTATTACAGAATAGTGGCAGGGGATTTCCTACTCTACCATCATACCAGCTAGTTAAAAAATAATGTAAACATGGATATTTTCCAGTTTCTCTCATAAAGAAAGCACATCCTGGGTAACTCCTTATTCAAAGGAGGCCAGTGGACATACATCCAGCTCTCATATCCTCCCTTTGCTTTGCCCCTCCCTGGCTTGTGCCCTGTAGCTTGGGGTGCTAGAGCTGAGCACATCAGTTCTGAGCAAGAGTCTAGCAGGCACAATGGGGAGAGAGGCTCTGCCTGATTTTTTCTATGCATGGCAACGTGCATGACATTTGATCCTATACAGGGATTAAGTCATTCATGAAGAGGGACCAAAAGGAGGACCAGCTCCAAAAAAACAACCAGTTTTGCTGGTACAACCACATCCAGGATTTCACAGTCGCTGCTGCCACAGTTACAATTTGTAGACTGTCTGGCAAAAGGAGGACTCTCGCTGCAGGCTCTGTGGTTTAAGTAAAATGTATCTACAGCAGCTTGGATCCATGTTTAAAAATGTTCCATGTTATTTTAGTCCAAGGACAAGCTTTTAAAATTAAAAGAAAACTTTGGCTTTAATTATGGATTCAAAGTGAAAGTTGTTTTAAAAGAATGTGTTTTTGAGTAGCGCAGAGACAAAGTCTCTGAAATGTGCAATTTCTCCTTCTCCTACTACCAGCTTAAGACAATAGTCTTCATAAGTATTTAAAGGTCAGAGACTGGGCGAATAGCATCCAAGTCAGACCATTTGTGGGCTCTTGTTTGTTTTAACCACCAGTTAGTTCATGGGCTCAGCATTCTATTTTCCAGTGATTTCATTTCTATTTCATGATTGGGATTTTAACCCGCATTCTTACTCATCCAAAGAGGAGCCCTAAACCAGCAGCTTAACTTGGCATGTCCCACTTTAAGAGAACCTCGTATACAAATAGCTAGACTTACCAAATGTTGACGTTGCTTTTGTCAAGCTAGCTTTGCTTTTCATGGTCTAAAAGGATTCACTGAATTGCTTGACAATTGCTCTCTTGGGTTTCATTGAAAAATGTGGTAACTTACAAAAAAAATTTCAGGAATGGTGGTAAGCAGAAGTGGCGTTTATACAGTGCTTTACATGGGTTACCTCATTGGAACCTCACAGCCCTTTGAGGTGAGTAGTATTTGTATTATTTCCATTTTATAATTGAAGAGACTCAGACTCAGAGGGTCTGACTTGAATAGGATCACGGAGCTAATAAGAATCAGGTGGGATTTGAATCCAGGTCTTCTTAACTATAAGTCTGACACACTATCCACTATACATAAAAGGCATAAACTTATAGGACAGCACCTAGGTACACCTGGGCAGCTAGGCGGTACAGTGGACAGAGTGCTGGGCTTGGAGTAAGAAAGACTCATCTTCCTGAGTTCAAATCCAACCTCAGACACGTACTAGCTGTGTGACCCTGGACAAGTCACTTCACCCTGTTTGCCTCAGTTTCCACATCTGTAAAATGAGCTGGAGAAAGAAATGGCAAAACACTCCAGTCCCTTTGTCTAGAAAATGCCAAATGGGGTCACTAAGAGTTGGACACAACTGAAACAACTGAACAACCTTGGGGTACAATGTCTCAGGTTTATAATCAAGAGTTGCAGCAAGGCCTAGCCTGTACCCCACCCCACTTCCAGACTTCAGGTTTGTTTTCTTGGAAAGACCAATTATGTGAGTGAATCTTTGACTCCTAATGGTGCCAAGTAGCTGCGGTCTATGAAAACAATATGTGGTGCCCCTGATACCCATTTTTGCAACCTCAGTTTCATCTTCATTTTCTCTCCCTTCATATATCCACCAAATATTGTTGCTTCTGTCTTCACAAAACCTCTCACACACACCCCCTCCTCACCACTCACACAGCAACCACCCTAGTGTGGGTCCATATCAGCTCTCACCTGGACCATTCTAAGAGTTTGATCTCCCTGCCTCAAGTCTCCCCAACTTGTTTCCTGTTTGACCTAGTAACTGCTCCTACTTTTCTCTGCTAAGTGAAAATGTATTCCAAAAAGGCAATCCTCCTTACTACCCAGTCACCTCCCCATTCAAATAATCACCCTTCCACTCAGTGTGTTTTCCCTGTATGGTTCTCTATACATCGGCAGAGATGCATATCTTTTTCTATGTTACTGCATGAGGGCCCTTACACTCATCATTTCCATCACAAACATGTTCTACATTTCCTACTTGGTGTCTGCGACCCTTCATCTTTCTTGTGCCCCAAGAAGAAAGCGGATTTCTGAAGCCACCAACTTTTTCCTCCAACATGCCAAAATTGAGAATTTGAAGGAAACAGTCTGTTTTAGGTTGGGGACGCCTGGAGTAGGATACTGGTTTAGATTGGCCAACATACATTAGGCATTATCAACGTTTTAGAAATGTGGTATCAAGCTGCTGACCTGTGTTCTTCTGGGAGAGGGACAGGGACAGGGAGAAAGGAAGACAGAATAGGAAGGATAAGGCTGATGTTAAGGTTAGGACTATCTAGAGAAGGAAAGGAGCAGCACCAGGAAAGACCTCCCATCAAAAGTACCTTTAACTCAGTCCACCACTTACAGAATCAATTAGGTTTTCAGGTTCCTTTTAAAAAATGCAAAAAAAAAATTACTGATGGTTAACCCTATCTGCTATTCACACTTCAGTGTGAATTTCTTTAATGAGGTTAATTTCCTGCAATAATCTGTATTAAAGGATGAAGAGACTAGGGTTTGGATTATGGCAAAGGAAGAATATCCTTGAGGGAGGTCTATGTGAAGTATCATCCTGGAGATTTTGGAAAGCCAGAAGCATGAAGCCAACTGAGTAGCCAGGAACTGGGGAAGGCATCGCCAGGAGATACGATGATCAGAGGGACCTCCCCTGCTGCCTTTGGCATGTGTGCCATATACTTGCCTTATACATGTTGTAGTTTAATGGAAATGAAAGGTTAAAGAAAAAATACATAAAAAATTTTAAGGACAGTAAGGTTTCTAGTATTTGACTCAATCCAACTCATAAAGAGAATGGATATAGACCTCTAGGTTGATATATGTAAATAAGTATGCAAATATAGTTAACTCTTGATTAAATTGTATTTGAGTACCTAAATTAATGGATTAGGAAGAGCTAAGGCATATGAAATACATTTTTATTTGGTCTATGTGGTATGTTATCTCAGCCTGTTGGAATCTGAGGTAGACAAGACCAAAACAAAGCATGCTAAAAGACCTTTTCCTACACAGCTGGAAGATTGTTTGATTTGTGATTATATTCACTTTCAGAGTCGGTTGCTGTTGCAACTCCCTTAGATGCTTGTTCTGCCTGACCCTCTAACTCCAAAGAGCCCCCACCTCCGTCCTTGATTGCCTCACACAAGCCGGGCCTGCCAATTGGATTCCATAAACAATTTCATGCCCAGGCTCAGGGATGGGAGGTGGTGGGGGTGGGGAATCCAAGTTTAATGGGAGATTTAAAAGCAAGGTATTAATAGCTATAATACAAATGAGAATGTTCAAAGTACCTATAATGGAGGCTCAAAATGCTAAGAGCAGTGGCAAGATAAATTACTTCCGCCTTGGGGGCAGGATGGAGGAGGACAGGGTAATATAGGAGGATTTAGTGAATGGAGCCCTGGTTTTGGAGCCAGGAAATACCTGCCTGGAAATCCTGTCTTTAATGCTTTATTACTAGTCACACTTTTTAAGCATCACTGTTCACATCTGCAAAATGGATAGAATAATGCCCATAGTTCCACACTTGTAGGGTTGTTGTAAGAGATTTGTTGTTGTTTTTCAGTTATGTCTCACTCTTTGTAGCCCCATTTGGGGTTTTCTTGCTAGACATACTGGAGTGGTTTGCCGTTTCCTTCTCCAGCTCATTTTACAGATGAGGAAACTGAGGCAAACAGGGTGAAGTGACTTGCCCAGGGTCTGAAGCTGGATTTGAACTCAGGAAAATGAGTCTTCCTGACTCTGGGCAGGTGCTCTGTGCATTATGGCACCACTGTAAGAGATAGAATCATAAATTTAAATCTAGAAGGAATTTTAGAGTCCATTCAGTTCAATCCCCTCATTTTACAGAGGGAGAAACTGAGGAGCAGAGGTGTTACTGATTTGCCCAGAGATGAGATTCTAACCCAGCTCCTCTGACTGCCAATCCAGTGTGCTTTTAGCCATGTACCCTGCTGCCCCTATATGCCAGCTACTACCATTATTCATGGCAGAGACAGCACCAGAGAGAGACCTCAAAGGACAGGAAAGATTTCAGCTGGTGAAGAAAATTGAGGAAGGTGATCCAGGAGCTCCAAAGTGGGTGGAGTGTGTGGAACGATGGGATCACAGAAACAGTAGGTGAGTGAATCTGGAGCAGTGTGTAGGGGAGTAGTGTTAGATGAAGGTGAAAGGGAGGAGACTGGGCCAATCGTTGAATGCCAGACTAAAAGGGCTGGGATTTTATTCAGTAGGAAGACACTAAAAGTTTTTGAATAGTGATGGACAGGGGCAATGTATGGCCCGGCTAGAGCTGTGTTTTAGAAGATTAAGCTCAACTAGTATGTAGGATAAACTAGAGTAGGGAGAGAGGAGGCAGAACAAATAACAGTTAAGAGGTATTGTAGACATGGGATTTTACAACTCATTAGATATGGAGATAAAGAGGATGGAGGAGTCTAAAATAATAAATGCTTGATATACATTATCTCCTAAGAATATAAGCTTCTTTTTGGGGAGGAGAGGCAATCTGGGTTAAGTGACTTGACCAGGGTCACACAACTAGTAAGTATCTGAGGCTGGATTTGAACTCAAGTCCTCTGGACTCTAGGGACAGTGCTCTATCCAATGCACTGGCTAGAATTTCAGCTTCTTTAGAGAAAACACTGCTTTTCTTTTTCATCTCTGGATCCTCAACACCTCCAACATAACTGGTGTGATCAATTTATCCCATTTGAGATCCACAAAATCCCTGTGAGGTACACAGCACAGGTATTATTATCCCCATTTTTCAGATAAAGAAACTGAGGCTTATAGTGGTTAAAAGATTTGCCCATGATCACACAGTCAGTGAGTATCAGAGCTAGGATTTGAACCCAGGTATCCCTAACTCTGAAGTTAACACTGCCTCAAGCTTCAAGCCTGGGTGACTGAGAATTTAGTGATAAAATTGACATATCTAGGAAGACCTGAAAGGGAAGCAGGGTTTGGGGTAAAGCTGTGGAGCTGATGCTCAAGGAAGGGGTCAAGATGGAAAATAGAGTTAGAATTCATTGCGCTGGTGATGCTGGAGAGAAGGAAGGTTAAAGAGACACAGAGAATGCCTATGCAACAGGCTGTATCTATCTGATTAGCCAGTGTTTGGGGTTGGCCCTGCCCATGAGGCTGAGACTATACAAGAACCAGAGTTCAGGCCAGAACCGTAAAGAATTTGAGGGATGGTGAGGACCCCGTAGGCCACTATATGGGAAAGCTCAACATGCCTGAGTCACTCTGTCAGAAAAAGACCACCAGGAACAAAAGCCCCTTGCCCACCCTCTGGGAGTGTGACTATCAACTAGCTGAGATTTCCCCAGGAGTCTTCCTCAACATATCCTCCACTGCCATGAATCAACACCAGGCCCCAAGTCAGAGCTCCTCTCTCTCTCCCCCAAATTCCAGGTTCTGTTGCACCTACATAACCCTCACAAAACCCACCAGCCTTTACTGGTTTTGCCGAGTGCCCAATTCCACCAGGGTTCCAGTGGACCTGACCTGTTTTCATCCTCATTGACTGCCTTTCTTTATTGTAAATAAAGAAAGTACTTAGCACGGTGCCTAGCACATAGTAGGTACCTAATGTTCATTGAATTGAATTAAAACTGTCTCCTCAATAAATCTGGCTTACTGGCTTACCATCTGGTTGTGTTCTCTTGCACTGAACTGTGGGAATCCCGGATGTTACTAAACCTATATTCTGATAGATACCCACAGAGGGCACGACTATTTGATGAATTTCAAGGAATTCAAGATGGAAAGGGAAGATTCAATGGAATCTCTCCCCATACTTGGCCTGCCATTAAGTCTGCTCCAAGGACATACTAATGAGTCTATGAAGACCAGCTGGAGTTCCAGTCATAAGGAGAGAGCAGTTAGAAAGCAGAGTTACCAGGTGTAGGATTACAAGACAAGAAGAAGCAACATCTGGAAGTTGCACTGGTTCCTAAATTCTCATTCAATTGGGCCTTGACGCTTCAGCAGGCCACAGGTGGGAAAAAAGACTGAGATGCTTATTTGTCCCTAATTTAACTCCATGGCTGAGCAGAAAAGCCCATTATAAATGTCAGCTTTCTCTGACCCTTCCCCCTCCCAGGAGCCCCAAAATTACTGTCTATTTATTTTGCATACATTTTGTCTCCCCCATAGAAAGCAAGCTCTTGGAGGACAAGGCTTGTTTTATTTTTTATCTTAGGGTCTTCAGATTTTCATTTTTGAGCATTTCTTATCACTCCTTCGCTGACTTCCCTTATTTTACTTCTAGGGATTCTATGGATCCTTCTGAGTCTTTGACGTCAGCATTCCCAGAATCTCAGGTGCAGGTCAGACTAAGCCTTGATTTCCTCTCCTTTATCACAGATTTGAGGAGGGAGCTGTCACTTGCCCCTAGGGTTCTCATCATTTCCAGGATGAAATAATCACAAAGATGAGTCAAGCTGGGATTAGTTACTCTGCTTTTGGGAGAGAGCTAGGCTTATGATGTTTCCCAACCTCCTCCATTTCTAGGTGTTCGTTCTGCAGTAGATTCTAATAGCAAAATCACTTCAGTTTCCCTCTCCATTGATCCTTGTCTATTCAACTATTCTCTCCCTACCCCTCTGGGTCCTGGACAAATTAAGTGCTTAATAAATGTTGTTCAGTCATGTCCAACTCTTTGTGATCCCATTTGGGGTTTTCTTGGCAGAGACACTGGAGTGGTTTGTCCTTTCCTTCTTCAGCTCATTTTACAAATAAGGAAACTAAGGCAAGCAGTGTAAAATGACTTGCCCAGGATTACACAGCTAGTAAGTATCTGATGCCAGATTTGAACCCAGGTCTGACTCCAGGCCCAGCCCTCTATATACTATGCCACCTAGCTGCCTTTTAATAAATACTGGTGATAGGCAAGTGTTATTAAGACCCTTGGTGATTAAAAGGGTTCACAGCTCTCTGTTGTTGTTTGTTGATTTATTTACATATTTACACTCTATTTATTATATAAATGCCCACCTAGATTCCTCTCAAATGTATTTGCCTGTGGCGCACGAAGAGCTGCCAAAGAACTGGGAAACGCTTACTGCCCTGGGATGATGGTCAGAAATAGTCTGAAAATCATTACTGTCTAAGCAACCACTTTTCCACATGTTCCTATGCTAGAAAAGCAAGTTACTTTGAAATATCATTCCCTAAGGAAAGAGGGAAAACCCAGAGAAAAGTGATTTTCAGGCCCATGTTAGCTGGAGCCAAAGGAGTATGGCCCTGAATTCCATCAACTGAGCCACAAATGGATCCAAAGCCTGATTAAAGGGAGGAAAAGGGAGACACACAGACACACACACACACACACACACACGTTGTAGGTAAGAGAGTTTTATGGCAATAAGAAGGATATTTTAATAATTTGCAACAATGAGATTAAAAATACAAATTTAGGCTAAGCCTTTTGGACTACTTTCCCACCTCTGGGCTTTTGCATGGGCTCTCATACATGCTTTTCCATGTTTTCATTCCTCACCCCTGCCTCTTGGAATCCGTCCCTCCCTCCCTTTAAAGGCTCAGTTCAAGTGTCAGCTACTGGAGCCCTTTCCAGCTTCTGCCATTTTTCAATGATTCCCCCATCTTCTGTATATATTTTGCTTATAATTATTTATCCCCGGGTGTATTGTTTTCCCCAGTACAATGTGAGCTTTTGATAGAGAGAGCTGCTGGACAACAAATGCTTATTGAATCCAGTTGCTCATGGAACATCATAGTGCCTTTGAACGAGAACATTCCTTGTTTTTGTAGTATCTTTCACATCTGCAGCCCAAGTTTGAACTCACCTTGATTTGTAGCATCAGCTAGAAATTACCGAAGTAACTCTCAGTTAAAAGGGGAAGAAAATAGCAGTGTAGCATTTGCTATTTAATGCCCCATTAATCGATAATTTAACTTGGGGGAAAAAAGTTGGCAAAAAGGAATGGAATTCTTTAGCTCCTTGTTTTTACTAAAAAAAAAATCCCCACAGTACTCCCTTAAACAAAGAACTTGACTTTTCCGTTGGAAAGACAAAAAGAAAATCGAAGTTTAGCATGTCCTGCCACATACTTAACTACACCGTAAAATACCATGTACTTGGAGTCTAGTCACATTTCAGAAGTGTAGTATTTATTAGTTTCTCCACTGCCAAGTTCCACTATTATCATATTATTATAACTATGGTGTATTTTTACTAACTAAATTATATATAGCTCTTTAAGCACTGTAAGTTGGAAAGGCTTCATCATCATAAGGTGTCACGTATATGTGACATACGATCTATCACAGGTTTTTTTCCTCTCTGTAAGCAATCACTGTATGTTTCTAATCTCGAAGCATTTTACCTTGTTATTCATTATTTAATGCTGATTCTGAATGTGTCCCTTATGTGTGCCAAATATGATATTAGGACATTTCAGTATCTTAGTCAATACACAGCCTCTTTGCCTCCCCTGCCTTTTTAAAAAAGAAAATACAAGAGGTAACATCCTTTATAAAAAAAGTAAAAATCCACATTCATTTTCAACTTGAGATACAATCTACACTTTCATTTACTATCATTCTATTATTACAAGGGATGCCACACAAATGCGGAGGTCTGTCTGTTTACATTTGCAGACATTGCTGATCCCAGTTATGTGGATACCTGAAAATATTATGAAGATGGGGAAGAAGTACATGCTGCCTAGTGAAAATATTAACATCAATGGCATTTTAAAAGTTGACTTAAAAGGAATTATAAAGGCACTCAAATCATGATTCATGTAAAATACTTTTTTTGTTTCCTTTGAACCACCACAACAAAAAGTGCTTATCTAACTATAAACACATATATTAATTGTACTGTCTTCAGGTATTAACCTCATCACAAATTGGGTATCTGTAAATGGATTTTATAGCCTCGTAATAAATAAAGAGGGAAAACTGAAAGAAAGAAAAATACAGGTCTGCATCTCCAGTTAAAACATTTTGGGGTATTAACCCCCACTACTCTCTCTCTCACACACACACACACACACACACACACACACACACACACACACTCCACCTTACCAAAAAGGCTTTTACTCTCATATCAAAAACCGGGTTTAAAAAATACATTCAGTTATGCTGTAGCTACTTTTTCACTAATTCTATATATCTCAGTTTTTCGTTTTGGAAAATGAAAATAGTGAAACTGACATAGTCGTTTATCACAGAGACCTTGGAAAGGAGCAAGGCTTACCATTTTACAGTAAAACTTAAGCAAAACCCAATTAATTAGAGTCATGGCGTAACTCAATTTTTTAAAACCTATAATCTACTTTTCAAAGAAATCAATGAGTGAACAGATATTTCTTGGGCAACGAGGAAGTACTCAGTTGCAAAGTGGTCTACAAGAAGCCAGGCCAGGCGAAAGATAGCAAATGATGGCAAAAAATCAAGCTTCTATCCAAGCCTTATTCAAAAAGGTAACTTTCAGATTCTAGCCGACGGTTAGTGCAAGTTTTTGTTTTGTTTTGTTTTGTTTTTACAACGATAGCATATTGTCCGAATTACCCAGAAGCATGGAAAGATTCTAGATCACTAGAGAAAGTTTTGGTTAAGTTCACTACGTTGTACTTGGGAAAGTGGACTAACACATTTTAGAAAGAGTTTCAGTAACTAAGGATGAACCAGAAAGGACCTCTGCTTAACTCTTTATTAACCAAAAATTCAATGCCTATGGCCAAACACTCCAGTTTATCAAGACTTGGCTTTAATAGGACTCTCTCTACTTCAACTCAGACTTTAAGTTGTTTTAATGCAGAATGGCTCTTTAAGATTAATTTACTAAGCATAGGCTACTTTTCCTTATTTCTTTATCCATGAAGAAATTCCACAGGCCCTATATGTTAGAAGTCTCTTGGTTACAGTATTTCCTTTGCTTTTGTACAATTGCTGTTTGTCTTTTAAAGAGGTTCGATTTCCTTACCTCTACCCACCCCCACCCTACAAGTGGAAAAAGTTTAAAAATCGGGCATATATAGCACTGGTCTCCAAAGTAGGGTATATAAAGATGATCCCTAGGGAGGAAGCATTAGAAGTTGTATTTATATTTATTTTGAAAATATCAGAACTTGTATTCATATTTTTTCACCTAAAATGTAAGAAAAAAATAAGCTTTACTACTATTTAATAAGAAGATTGGCACCAATACTCTCATTTAGTCCATATGTGAGATGGTCATGCCATTTACAATATGAAAGGAATCCTGTGGGAAGAACAGGAGTTCCATAACATGGGGAGGTCGAGGGAGGGGGCTTCACAGTGGAGTTATTCATCACACATTCATTCACTTTCAGTTTATTGTGATGTACTGCAGCCCAAGTAAATGGTTTCTGTGGTTTATATTATTGAGTTTTGACCAAACTAAGCCTCACAAAATGGACAAGTGGCCTAAAAAGACTTCTATAAACAGTGGATTGGAGAAAATCCTGATAATATGAACATAAGTGAACAAGAAAATGGCAATGCAGATACTTATTCCTAATAAAAGCTCTTCCTCAGCCACAGTATGTGAAAAATAAGACAACAATCTAATTCAGGGTTCTTATCCTGAAGGTTGTGAATTAATCTTTAAAAAATATTTTGGTGACTGTATTCCAATTTAATTGGGTTCATTTGAAATTCTATGCAGTTTATTTTATACACTGAAGAACATTATCCTGAGAAGGGCTCTTTAGGTCTCACCAGGGGTCCGTGACACACGAAAAAGCTGAGAACCCTTCATTCAGTTAGATCTGGGAAGACATTGCGTAAAAACATTTAAATTTTTAAGGAGATTGTTTGAAATACATATTTGCACCCACTAATGTTAATGCTAACCTTGCCCCAAGTGTCTATTACACATTGAGATATTAGCTGACACTATGACACCTTTATTATTAGCAAAACATTTAAAAACTCTATGTTTTGTTGCCAAAAGTTGTATAAATGTGTCACTTATAAAAACTGACACCTTCATACTTAAGAAGGTTGGAAACAATATTTTCTAACTTATTTTAAAATGAGCATTTTCAGTGGGTTTTGGACCATTTATTAAAAAAATTTAAAAGTGCAACATCCGATTAGTTTGCGAGAATCATTAACTGACATCATGAAAGAAAGAAATTTACTAGCCAAATTTCAACAAAAGGCTTTGCGTAATTGGTGGAAAAAACTGAAAAATACATATTGTGATTCAGTAAGTATACTCAATTATAGACCTCTTTTGTTAGGACCCATCTACTTTTCTGTGCTGTCTTTTCAGCTGTGACAGCCATTTTAAAAACAAGTATGGAGATAAGTTGAACTTCAAACCAGACCTTTGAATGGCCATATTACAAAGTGCTAAAAATTTTTTTTCAAAAATAATGAAGTATGTTTGATCACCATTTTTACTAAATTGTTATTAATATTATTTACTGAGAATATATTTTAGATACTGTAAAATTAAAATAAACTAAAATGAAACTAATAAACTAAAATGAAATAAAATATTTTTAAAAATATTGTTTATTTTGTCTTTATATCAACCTTTTAAATGTCTGTTTTTGCTTATGCTTTTTAGTATACCTAATATATTAATATAGTAGTAATATACAAAATTTATAGGGATAGTACCACACCTATGATATCATTGGTTCAGGGAACCTCCTAGATAAGGTAACTCCCTATACAGCTGTAGGACAATGATTTCTCTGCAACTTGTTGCCATAGACCAGGGTGGCTTAGGGCACTTATTTGTCCAGGGTCACACAGTAATTAAATAAATTTACACATATTGGGAATGCGTGTTCAAAAAAATTATTTTTTTAGCTACTTGAGGTACACAGTTAAAGATGTTTGGAGATCATATATCTAAAGCATAAAATATAGATGCCTCCTTTGAATATTATGCCATACCTGGTCACTACTGGACCCGGAGTTAGGAAGACCTGAGTTCAAATCTAGCTGTGTGATCCTGGGGAAATCACTTAACCTCTGGCTGCCTCATTTTTCTCATCTGTAAAATGAAGGGGTTGGACTAGTAATCTAAGCCCCTTCCATTCTTAAATCCATGATCCTATGAAAGGGAAGGGGGCGGGGAATAAGAATAACTAACATTTATATAGTGCCTATTATGTGGCAGGCACTGTGCTAAAATTATTATCTCATTTAAGCCTTGCAACAACTCTGGGAGATAGATGTAATTATTATGTCCATTTTACAGATGAAGAAACTGAGGCAAACAGCAGTTAAATGACTTGCCCAAGGTCACACAGCTACTAAATGTCAGAAGTGGGTCTTGAACTAAGGTCTTCCTGACTCCAGCCCAGTACTCTCCACAGTTCCATCTATCTGTTTCACTCAAAAGATTTCCCTGAAGTGTCTTAATGTGATTCTGAGTTCTTTTGTTGAAGGCTTTCTCATATTGGATCTAAATGAATTAATTTAATTCTAGTAGAAATTGCTGATCCCACCCCCTCTTTTTTTTTTCCTGTAGACAGTCTCAGTTTCCTCATCTGTGAAATCTCTAAGGTATTTTCCAACTCAAAAAATTCTATGATGTTTCCTTTTTGAAAAAGATAATGTTGGCAGTCACCAGGATGCCATTGCAGAGTCCCAAACATACTATCAGCCAAGGGGAAAGGCATCGCAAAGAGAAATTATATCCATAACAGAGAGCAGTTTTCCTTTAGTGATTTTCTTTTTGCTTTTCTTTTAAAGTTTTTACTGATATCTTCTGTTTCTTACATCATTGTGGTCTCCCACGTTCCACTCTCCCCTCCACCTCAGCCCATGCCTTTCTGCCTCTCGGAGAGCCACTTCATATGACAAACAGTATTTTTAGAGAGCATTTTTTTTTTAATCTTTTTTTTTTTTTTTTTTTTTTTTTTTTTTTTTTTTTTGCTTTTTGGCAGGGCAGTTGGGGTTAAGTGACTTGCCCAAGGTCACACAGCTAGTACATGTGTCAAGTGTCTGAGGTCGGATTTGAACTCAGGTCCTCCTGACTCCAGGGCCGGTGCTCTACTGACTGCACCACCTAGCTGCCCCTGAGAGCATTTTTTTTAAAGTAAGCACAACTGATTGATACTTTGAAAAAGTCTGAAAACATGTACAATATGTAACACCTGTGGACCTCCCACCTCCACAAAGGGGTAGTAGGTTGGAGCTGTCTTCTTATCTCTCTTCACTTGAGTCTCACTTAAGCTTTAAAACTTTGTTACATTGACTTTTGACTTTGGGGCGTGTCATTGTTCTTTCCACTTACGTTGTTTCAGTTATTGTGCATATGGTTTTCTTGGTTCTGCTCATTTTACTTGCATCAGTTCATATAGATCTTTCCACACTTTTTTGCATTCATCACACACATTATTTCTTATAGCACAGCAATATTCTATTATATTCATTTATCATGATTTGTTTAGCCATTCTCCAACTGGTGGGTTATCTATTGTTTCTAATTTTTAGTTATCACAAAAATGCTGCTATAAATACTTCAGAGCATTATGAGGACTTTTTTCTTATTGATGGCTCCTTTGGGGTATAAGCCCAATAATGGAGTCTTTGGTTCAATGGGCATGGACATTTTAGTTATTTTCTTTGCATAATTCCAAATTGCTTTCCAAAAAGGTTGTTCCATTTCACAGTTCCACCAACAATGGCTTAATGTGCCTATCTTTCCACAACCCGCCCCACCGCCCCCAATATTGACTGTTGCCATTGTTGGTCATTTTTGCCAATATGTAGGGCATGAGGTAAAGCTTCAGGATTGTTTTGATTTGTATTTCTGCTATAATTAGTGATTTGGAGTATATTTTCAGGTGGTTGTGAATTCTTTGCAGTTCTTTTGAGAAGCTTATTCATATCCTTTGATGATTTATCTATTGAGGAATGGATATACATATGTATGCATGTGTGTATACATATATATAGTTTATGTATATCTATACACATATACATACATATACATATATATATATAGTTTATGTATCTCAGATACCAAACTCTTATCTACAAATAGAGAAATTAGATACAAAGTGTTTTCCCATTTGACTACTTCCTTTCTTATTCTAGATGCATTAATTTTTTCTCAGCAGAAACTTTTCAGTTTCAAAGATCAAAGTATTTCAATATTTTATATTTGCCTCTATCTCTTGTTTGGTTTGGAAAACATCTCTTGCCCATAGCTGTGAGAGATGTAAGATCTGTTTCTCTCCTAATTTTTTTAATAATATAATTTCTAATAGTAAGGTCATGTATCAATTTAGAATTTATTGTGCTGTGTGGTGTAAGTTGTTGATCTAAACCTAATTTCTGCTAGAGTACTTTGCAGTTTAGACCGCAATTGCTATCAAATAGGGAGTTTTTTTCCTAGGTAATTTATATTTTCTACTTTTATCAAACACTGTGTTATTGAGTTTTATTGTTTCTGAGCCTCCCTTGTCTAGTCTGTCCCATTCATCTCTCTACTTTTTAACCAATACCAGATGGTTTTGATGACTGTTGCTTTATAATGTAGTTTGAGGTCTGGAAGTCCTATTCCTCATCACTTCTTTTCATTAGTTCCCTTGATATTCTAGATCTTTTGTTTTTCCAAATGAATTTTGTTATTATATTATCAAGTTCTTTAAAGTATCCCCTTGGCAATTTAATTGGTATAACATTAAAAGTGTAGACTAATAGTTAACAGAATTGCCATTTTATTATGTTGGCATAGTTTATCCATGAGCACTGAATATTCTTCTAGCTACTTACAATTTTTAAAAAAAATTTCTTTGAGGAGTACTTTCTAATTGAATCTAGTCAAGTCTTTTGTGTGCTTTGGGAGGTTAAACCTCAGACATTTTATGCATTTTGTAGTTATTTGGAATGGAATTTCCTTTTATATTACTGCTTCTTGTGTTTTGTTATTATTATATGGAAATGCTATTGATTTTTGAAGATTTGTTTTGTAGCCTACAACTTAGCTGAGGCTACTAATTTTCTCAGTTAGTATCTTTGCTGATTCCCTGTTGGATTTTTTTTTGAGTAAACCAACATATAAACATCAGATAAGAACAGTTTTATCTCTTCTTTACCTATCTTTCTTCCTTTAATTCCTCTCTCTTCTTTAACTGCTATTGCTAGCATATACATTAAATAATAGTGGAGAGAGTGGGCAGTCTTGCTTCAATCCATATTTAGTGCAAAAACTTCTAGTGTATCACCCATTGTATATGATCCTTGCCTTTGGTTTAGGTAGATGCTTTTTATGATATTTTAAAAAGTCTCTCTATGCCTATATTTTGTAGGGTTTTTAGCATTAAAGTGTTGTACTTTGTCAAAAGATTTGTCTTTATCTATTGAGATGGACATGTATGTGGTTTTGGATGTTTGGTTTTTAATATGATTAATATTAAATCAAGATAATAATAATTATCTTGATTATTTTCCTAATGTTGAACCATCTCCACTTCCCTGGTATAAATTCCAATTGATCACAATGAATGATTTCTTGGATAAACCATTGTAGTATGTTTCATAGAATTTTGTTTAAAATTTTTGAGTTAATATTTATTAATGAAATTGGCTTATAGCTTTCTTTCTGTATTTTATCTTTCCCTGGTTTAGGTTTTAGACTATACTTATCTCATAAAAGAATTCTAGTAGGGGTCTTTCTTAATATTTGAGAATAATTTGTGAAGTATGGGGCTCAAAAATTTGATAGAATTTTCCTGTAAATCCCATCCTTTTATTTTCTCATGGATAATTTCACTTTTGGCTGCCACCTCTGCTCTGTTCTGGCATTCTTGATGCTACACTCAGCCACAGGCCTTGCTGGTGCCCTGTTCCCTCCTCTCCTCATAATTTCTAAGTCTGGTATCTCAGGACCAACCTTATCAATCAGCAGAACTCTATATTGGAAGGAGTCCTGGACCTGAAGCCAGATGAGATCTAATTTTTTTCTAGCTTTGACTACTACTAATATCAACGACAATAATAAATTTTGTTGTTATTATTATTGTACAGAAGATGCTTTCAGTGAGCTGATAGAAGATGAGCTTGCTTCCTAACACTGTTATTCAGCTATAAAATTCCCCTATTTTATCCTGTAGACTGATGAGTAATAGCAGTATGGTAACTTGTACCAGGACCGTTTTGATCCAAACTCTGTTGAAAAATACAAGAACAATCGGATTAACAATGAGAGTGATCATCATCATAATGACACCATCAAAAGATACAGAAAGCAAACCTCTAGGAGTTGAGTCCATGATCAGTTTTGCAGCCAGATTAGCATCAATGCTTGGAGGACTAAGGAATGACCTTCAGCGCCCACTTCAGCAATAGCTGAGATGAAGACTGATTCATCTGACAGTAATACTACAATCTGGACATGAACTTGGTGGGACTAATGCTTCGCAAAAACTGTGTTACATCTAAGCCTACTCTCCCAAAAAGTCGGGGTGATATCATGAAGAGTATACCTCCAAGGTGCTGGAGGAAAGCGTTTGTACTTTGGTTCTTACTCTGCCTTGTAAATAAATATCCCTTTCTAAAAACTAAAAAACAAGCAAACAAACAAACAAACAAAACCCACCATGCTAAATACTCATAATCTCCAACTTACATGGAATGCAAAGGTTTCAAAACATAGAGAAGCAGACTAAGAATTCAAAACTATACAGGAAGTTGTCCTGTTGTTTCCTGAAGATGTTTTCAGTGATCCAATAGAAAATGAGTTTAAATGTTAATACATTTATTCAGTTACAAAAAAGCAACCATTTTATCTGCCTGGATAATTGTCCACAGAACACTAAATATGACAGAATAATTCCAGAGTGCGGACTTATCCCAGAACTATTTCTATCCATACTCTATCAAAAAGGACAAATGCAAGATGAAATGATGATGTTATGATGATATTGTGTTTTTGGGGAAGGGGGATTCCTGATCTCTTTGATGAATTTCCTCCCCATCTTGTCCCCTCTATAAGTCCCTAAGTCTCTTAGCAAAAGCTCAATACTTGAGAGATGGGGTGTGACCCAGATGGAAGTTGGCTGGATTTGGCTGCATGCTTCTTTAATTATTATAATTAACTGACACTTATGTAGCACCTTTTAGCTTTTAAAACATTTTATATACACTTTCTCATTTAAACCCTCGCAGCAGGATAGCTTCTATTCGTATTACTAACTCCACAAATGAGTTTCAAGAAAATTAAATATTTTTGCCCATGGTCATATGGGTATGAAGAGTTAGAGAAGGTCTTGAACCAGCTCTTACTGACTCCAGATCCATCGATTCACTACAGAACTCTGGAATTCTGTCTTCAGAATTTTTTTTTCTCCTCCTGTACTTTTACTGGCATAAGAAACTTCTGGTGAGGAAAGCCTCTTTACCAGTGGTGGGATTCAGCCTGTTAGCACCAGTTTGGTAGAACCGGTACCTAATTTTAGGTTGAGTTCGGGGGATGGGTTGTTAGCCATGTCAGTAGTGGGGGCAGCGCCTCAGCTTGGTTCTGTGGAGAACCGGTTGTTAATTCATTTGAATCCCACCACTGCTCTTTATCAATGTAGACCAGCAACTGCTCTGAAACTTAGGGTCTTAGAGAGTGACCTGGGGGCAATGAGGGGTGAAGGGCCTTTTACAGAGTTACACAATCACAGACATCAGCAGAGCTTGAACCTAGGTCTTGCTGAGTATAAGGTTGGTTCTCTTTCCACTATACCACACGGCCTCTCATAGTTAGAACCTAATTGCTGGAAATAAGACAATTCTGGTAGAATTTTAACCTGTGAAGGTAACTCGGATTATTCTTGATGATGACAATTTCATGACATGAAGATTTCAGACCCTACATCAAAGTTTGAACTAATACAAGAAAATGGACTCTTTCAGTTTGTTTTTGGACAGATAGCTGTGAAAGTCATTGTTCTAAAACAAAGGAGCAATTATTTGCAACTGTTATCCTTGAATCAAAATGATGATAATTTATAGACATATTCTCTTCCCTTTATAGATTATAAGCTCTTTGAGGGAAGGGACTATTTCATTTTCACTTTTATACCCCCAGTGTCTACAAGAGTTCCTGGCACTTAGTGGGCACTTTAAAAAAATACTTTAAGATTAATTGGTTGGTTGGCTGGTTGATCATTTCACTCCAGGGACAGAGAAGTTGGAGAAATGCAAGAACCCTGAATTTTGCATTCCCTATAGGAAACCATTTGATGCCACTTTAGCATCTCATCAAGAGTGGAAAGAAGTACCTGCATAGTCTGGTAAAATCATAATGACCAACTTTTTGACATCTGACACCAAGTTTTTGACATTTGCTTAGTGAGAGGGAAGGTTTGCTAACCAAAACATTAATTTTCCTGTTACTTTAATAGTTCCTGGGTGACAAGCCCCATCACTTCTCCAAATGAACTCTCAGAGGCTTTGGGTCTATTTTTCCAATGTTGGGATAGTTCCCTTTTCACTATATTTGGGGGTGGTGTAGGGAGAGAAAGCATTATTCTTGAGAGCAGCTCAAAAATGTTTCAAATTTCCGGTGAGAGATAGATAAAAGAAGGTTTCTGAACAAAAAGAAATATTTTAGCTACACAGAGATGTGTCTGTTCAAAGATTTTTAAAAGGACCAAAAAAATCTATCTAGGAAGGGAAGAGACCTCCACACAGACAAGGCTGTTTTTTTTTTCTTCAGTCCAGCTGGAGGGACTGAGAGACTAAAAGGCAAATAATGACAGGACAGAATGAAAGAATAGTAGTGACCAAGACAACAATGGAGGAGAGAAAACAGCTCGTGGCTCTGCCTTAAGTGCAGGCCAGCTAAGTCTGTCAGAAGTCAGAGGCTACCCTGATACTGCAAGCAGCTAACTCTGTGCTCTGCTGAGACAACCCTCCAAAAGCACTTGGCACAAGGCTCCATCCTGGCTGGAGATTTTACATTTAGAAGTGTAAGACATAGTAACATTTAAGGAATTCTGGATTCTGCCAGCCAGCCATCCTTTCTCTCTTGGCCATATGACAAATGAGCCAGAATCCTGCCATGCCTTCTATGCATCTGTTGTCTAAATCAGGGGAGAAGCTGGAGGGAGCGACCCGAGAGCTTGGCCCTTAGGAGAGGGGCATATTTTAGGGTCATCATGATACTTTTGGCAGGACAGGGCAACCTGACTTCAAATGGTTCTGCTATATTGGGAGATGGATCTGTTCATCCCAACCTGAGGCTCTGGCTAGGAGAAGGAAGTTTCCAAAATCCAGACCTCCAGGTGAAACATTAGAAAAACAAAACGTGTTTTCTGGATACGCTACTTTTGAAATGCTTTTTTAAAAGTTTTTGCTCATCATTCCTCCTTTTCTTTATGATTACATCTGTTATTTTAGCTTATTTTTCCACTTTGTATTGAAAAAGTTCTTTCTAAAAACCATTATTTTGCATTCGGCATGGCTCCTTTTTTTCTTTAAACCTTATACAAAGAGGCAGTGTAGTACAGTGGACAGAGGGCCAGGCTTCAAGTCAGGAAGACCTCAGTTCAAATCCTGCCTCTGACAATTACTAGCTATATGAAGCTAGGTGAAGGGACGACCCACACCAAGAGTTCCCCATACTAACAAAATCACAGCTTTTTCCTGTATTTAATAAGGTAAAATCAATCATTTATCCTAAATATACAAAATGAGCGCATCAATTTTCTATGTGAGCAGTCACTTGCTTTGACCATCTTATCCGAGTTACCAGAGTTCAGTAGGGACAGGCTACTTTCAGACTACTGGTCTATTAATATTGGAAGTCAGTGGATGATAGTCCTGCTTTGCCTGTCTAGGTGGATGTCAAGGCCTGGTTATAGACCTGGGAGACAGTGGAGGCTGGGCAAAAATACTTAGAATAAAATAGCTCCTAACTTCCATAAAGGTGCGTATGATAGTTTTAAATACAGTTTTTAGTCCCAGGCAAAAGACAGACCTAACATCACTGATGTTTTGGGTTTTATTTTTGAAAATCCCTTTCTGATGATAACCTGGAGGCCTCTTGGTCAGTGAATGGGAGACTCTCAACTTTTCAGAATAGAAGCAAGCAAAAGTTCATAGGTCTAAGAACCCAAAGGGAACTTGGTGATCATCTTGCCCAAGGCCTCCATCTTATAGATGAGGAAAGGGAGGCCCAGAAAAGGTAAGGGATTTTGCCAGACATATGGGTGGTAAAATATCAGAGCCCAAGGTCTCTGGGTGGAATCCAGTGATCTTCCCACTACATCATGTGCTCTCTTTAGTAGCACAGACGGATTTGTTCTCCTGGTGTCAAGCTCAGCTACCAGGAATATTAATGTATTTGCCAAATTAAATTGACTTTTCCAAACCATCCTAATTTCCCTTTTTTTTAACCAATGGGGAATCCTCAGGTACTGTCTCTCTCTTATAGACCACAGACAAGTTGGAGCCACACTTTACCCCTTGCAAGAGCTCTTCAGCCGTAGGAACAAAACAAAGGAATGATGAAGAAGCCCAACTGCACCCCTCCCAAATTCTCAAAATTTCAATAATTCTGAAGTTTTAAATCAAATATACTTAAGCACTCATCAGTAAGCACCCAAAACCACTGATTTCTACAAACAAAGCAGTACGATATATCAGATAATAAGATCATATATCTCCCCAATTAAGGAATCAGTATCTCAAAACAAACGTTATAAAATTATAATATAATATACTATACATTATGTGTGATTATAAACCTCTCCATCAATTTACTTATCTGTCATAAGAGAGGCTTGGCCAAAAGGATCTCAGAAGTCCTTTTTAACTCACATTCTGTGGGTCTACGATTCTAATGACTTTTTCAGTATCATCAGACTAAGAGAACTTAGCTATTATTAAGGAGAGAGAGGATTAGAAAAGAAGGAGTTTTATTCAGCTGTCATTTAAACACAACATGCTTCATATAAACAACTATTATGGAATTTGTCAAGTCTTATTTTTAAAACTGGACAAATTAATGAAAACTGTACCCCCCCCTTTTTGCTTCCTTAAGACTTGGGCCCAAGCTAAAGTAATTATAAATTATATAATTTCCAATAGTAAACAAAAACACAAGTTTCCATAATTTAAAAACATCAAAACTCTGGTCTGGAATGAGACTTGGATTTTTCCTGGGTAAGAGTATTTTCGCATCTACAAGTCCAATTTTCACCTAGAGAAATTCTTGTTTAATTTTAGAAACAACGTGGGGAGACAGAGAGGAAAAAACAGCTACAAACTAAATAAAGAAAACATACTCCCATGACCAGTGAAGAGAATGCCTTGCTGTTTTCACTGACAGGGAAAAACGCTTTCACAGAGTTTCTGTTCCCAGGCAGAGGACATCTTTGAAGAGTTTATTTGGTCACATCTCGGTGTAGCGGGTTTACAAAACTAACTCAATTCAGTGTTACTGGGAGTTACCCACTTAAATGTCCTACACACAGAAGGAGAATAAACCCCTTTCTGTGCCAGCTTTGCACTTGGCTTGAATTTTTACGACTGACTTAGAAGCCCTAGGGAATGAAAACGTCTCTTAATGGAAACACTGACACAGTCTTAAATATAGTGGTATGAACGGCCCCACTATAAAACTGCACAAGGGATGTGGCCACTGCAGAAGGCGTTGAAATGCACAGAATTTATCAGAAAATCGCCAACAATTGTTTTACTCATATACAACAGCTAAACTGTGAATACTAGGAGGCAGAGAAACATAATCACTGTTTCAACATTTCTAAGCACTTGCTCTTTCTTTCCCTTAAAAAATGCTAAGTTTTGTAGGTTCCTTAACCCTTCATATTTACTGCCTTGATCCGGCCTTGGGTCCAGTCACTCTCGTCATGCTGTTTTAACATATATAATCTCTCAAAGGCCAGGGAAAACTTTTCAGTATCAGCCAGAAGAATCAGAGCTCTTTTTCATGAGACCAGAACATGTGTATATGATAACTTAAAAAAATGTCCTGAAATAGGACTCAGAATATTAGAAATTATCAGCTGGTTGGGAAAGCCAAGCTATGGAAGACTCATGAGCTTTTATTGTTGTCTTTCTGAGTTTTTGCTTGCATTTCGCTGTTGAGTTTTTTTGAGATTTATCTTACTTTTATGCTTTTTTTTCTTGAATTAACCTATATATCACTGTACTTGGTTTTCACGACACATTTACTTTCATTTCCTAAACTGTAGACTTTTTATATCACTCGGGATTTTCTTGTTTGCCTGGATACTTGAATGATGCATTGTTTATCTGATTAACACAGTGACTACCCATCATTCCAGATGACTAATGATGAAACATACCATTGACCTTCCTAGAGAAGTGTGAGACTCAGGGTGCAGAATTTTTTTTTTTTTGCACATGGCCAATGTGGGAATTTCTTTTCTGTGAGTATGCATATTTGTTAGTTTCCTTTTTTTTTCATGGGGAGGAGGTAAGAGAAAATAGATTTTTGTTAATTGAAAAAAATTTACTTCATTGCCGCCATGCATTATTTAAATAATTTTCTACATTTTAATTTTTCCCTTCTTTGTTTTTAAATCATGTTTTAGAGTTATTTGGGGTCCTTTTCTTGTCATATACCCATGGTATATAGTAAAATACTTGAACCCAAAGAGGAAGCAGACAGACACAGGGCCCTGGAGTCTGTCTACACAACAGACTTGAGATTCCTTCAACATTTATTCTGCTTTCATTACACTGACTCCCTGAACACCACTGGAAGAATAGAAAAGGCTAAAGAAAAGTAGCATCATAATCAGAAAGGTGCTTGGAAACACATTGTATACGTTTTCTAAATTGAGCTGCCTCTGGGCTTGGATATGTCTGTGAGCTAAGCAGGGGCTTTGTCTGGAGGGGCCCATATTTCTTCAGTGGAACCCTTCTGCCACTGTCATACTGTGCTAAGCCACACATTAAACACAGAGGATGAATGGTCATCTCTGAATAAGCCTGCAAATGTCTCTGATGGAATTTGTATTCCTGTTCTATTTTCCTTTGCTATTAATCAACCAACTCTGAACAGCATGCAGAACGATGGCGGGGCGGGGGGAATTCATGCAACTTCTTTGAGTTAACCTCCATGAAGAAGATGCTGTTTTCAAGAAGTGAATGATTGTGATTGAATTCTGTGCTGTGAACTCTGGAAAAAATTTAACTATAAACACCATCGCCTTCCTCTTGTTCAGATCAAAGGACCATAAATTTAAAGCAAGGAAGGCCCTTTGAGATCACCAACATCATCCATTGACAACATCGCTGCTTCACACTTCCTGAAAGACCAGGATGTTCACAGCCTTGTTTGACATGCTACCCAGCTCAACTCTATTTGACTTAACTCTTCAAACTTCCATAGAAACACGCTACTTATCCAGAGGACGGACTTCTGGCAACCTCAAAACCTCGAACAAAGCCCTGAACCAGAGAGAAAACAGAAAAAGACTTCTAGGGTCATTCCTTTCTTCATTTATTCAATCAATGCCCATCACTCAGGATTTAGTGCTGGAAGAAACCTTAGAGATCGCCCAGAATTCTAAGCAACTACTATGTATAAAGCACTGTAGGGGATACAAAATCGAATAAGGTGCAGTGACCACTTCATGGAGCTTACTATAATGCAAAATAAGAAAATCACCATAATACAAGATAGAATATGAAACATAAGAGAGGTTCAGAGCAAGTGTTAGGGGAGCTTAGAAGACAGGAAATACATCCAGGTGAGAGAAAAGGAAGGAATCAGAGAAGGGATCATAGAAACAGTTGAGTTTGACTTCAACCTTTAATTAGTAATTGAGAAGGGTGTTCCAAATGGAATAAATAAGATAAGCAAAGATACTGGGACAAAAAAGCATGATGATCATGTTCAGGAAATGCCCGTTTGACTGGCATAAAGGATAGAAGAGGAGTCTGGAAAGATCATTTGGCATCAGGTCATGGATGAGCCTTGATCAGGATAAGGGGTGATATGGTTAGAGCAGTGTCTTAGGAAGATTATAGAGCAATGGGTGGCTACTGTGAGGCTAGAGAGGATATTCAAGTAAATTTGTGTGTAAAACTAAGTTTATTGATTGGAATAAAAAACAGGAAGCCATAAAAGTTCATGGATCTTAGAAGCTAAAATACTGAGATGTAATGGTTAACAGTGAGGGAAGAGAAATCCCAGGCAGCAGAACCAAACTTGAGAAGTAAATGGGTTGATAAATGAGGATATCACTACTATTGTCTAGTTCCATGGGTGATTGATGTGTCATAATGATGACCCAGATTCATCAAGGAAAGGTTAAATTATGTTCAGTATATTCAGCATGGCATAGGAGTCGGAAAGATCTGAGTTCATGTCTCTGCCTCATACTGGCTCTGTGGCTCTGGGCAAATCACTAACTTTTCAGCACCCTGGCCAACTCTCTGAAGCACAGGTTAGATCTGTCAAGATAATGAGTTTCTTATTAAGAGTTCCCTAAACCAATGAAATCATAAGTGTAGTCTAAAAATTACTCTAGTATCTAGGAAATGTTAAGAGGTCTTGAAGAAGTGTATTGATTGGCCCTCTGTGGTGGACTTAGGGGAGGACATGGGCCAGAGTTGCAGAGGATGGGATGCATAGATGTGGTATAATTCACATACCTGGAAGATGTACTTACAGAGTCATCGTTACATTGGAGCATATAGTCTATTTAAAGAAGCAGTGATATTATGAAGCACATTTCATAGAAACCATGGAAATGGTTCTTATGAAAAAGATTTGGTGTTTAAAGGGCAAACTTCCATTATCTGGAAAATGAAATTAGGTGGAACACATCATTCAAGAGGGAGGAGGAATTGTACTCCATATATGGAACCAAGGACTATGACAGTTTTCGTGGTGTTCCTTAAATATAACTGGCTGGGCCCGCTGTTGAGCATTTTATTCTATCCTACTGAAGAGCCAACCAGTAATTTTCATGCCTGGAATGGAATGTCTGAGAATTCACGTAGAGAATACTCAATTCTTTCACTAAAAATAAGAGTACATAATACATGCATTGGGAGAAAAGTATTTGAAGATTAACTCTCAAAAGGAAGTTCCAGCATATACGATGCTTAACATCTTTGGTAACTAGCTATGGAAGCCTCTCTTGCATTCCATAAAGGTCTATCCCATTTTGAACAAGTGAAATATGTATACGATATGTATATATACATTACATGTATAAATATGTATATATATTACATGTATATATATATACACACACTTACATACATACACATACATATTGAGCGAGTATATACACACATATCCACAGAGATACATTATGAAGTGATTATTCATTTTACGAAAGAATTAACCATAGAATTTCCTTCAATAGCTCAACGGTACACTTCAAAAAGCTTTAATTTACAAAAGCACATAATTTATACACTTCAGAAAACCCTCAACTAATCAACCAATTGTGTTCCAGAAGTTTGTATGTAAGTCATTTGCTTGGAACTCAGAAAGTATTCTCTCATAGAAACAACACCATAAGGGGTGTAATACCATCTCTAGGCTTGCTTATTTAGATCTTTATATGCCTGAACTATGGGCTAATAGTCTTAATGTAAATCCCTGGTCCTGAGAGATGGGGGCAGGGCGTACATGCCAACAGAGAACAGAATTGGAGGGAGGAGACCTAGGAAGAAGGAAAAGAAGTTGGGAGGGGGAAAGAGAGAGAAGGAGGCAATGGTAGACAAAGAAAGGGGTAGGAGGAAGAGAAGATGGAAGGGAAAAAGAAAAGGAGGAAGAGTTTCTTTCTTTTCTGATACATGGTTGGTTCTAGGCATAATTTGGAAATGAGTCATCTCTATTAGGTAGCCTCTTCCCTCATACCTTCCCATGATTCTCTCTTCAGGCTTCAGCATCCTGATACTACCCAAGACTCTAGCTGCAGAACTTTACCCAGTCTTGCCCTACCCAGCCCCCTAAGCCCAAACCAAAGTACCATTGGCTCAGGGCCCATCTGTTCTTCCCTCCAGTCTCAGAGGATTAGTTGGCTGCTCTCTTTCCCAAGGCCAAACCCTCTAATAGTGTGCTTGATCTCATTCCCTTCCATCTCACTGGAAACTTGCCCCATAGATAATTTCTTCTTTCACCTTCAGTTTCATGCTCCTTCCCTGCTGCTCATAAATATATCCAGCTCTCCCCATTCTTCAGTAAGACCATTTGGCCTTGCCATGCCCTCAAGTTACCTTCTTATATCTCTCTTATCTTTCACTGCTAAGCAACTAGGAAGAAGATTTTGTATTTATTGCCTTCGCTTCTACAACAAATCATTTCTCACCCCCTTGTAATCTGGCTTCCAAACCTTTCATTCTACAGAAATTGTTCTCTCAAAGGTTATGAAAACTCTCTTAGCTGCTTAATCTTTTCCCAGTCCTCCCATTTGACCTCTCGCCAGCTTTGAAGACTATTTGACATTGTGGATCACCCACCTTCTTTAGCTGTGGAATCACTAGGCATTTTAGCATAGCAGGTGGCAGTCATTTGGTAGGCTGTGTTCTTAGGGCAGCTAGGTGGCACAGTGGATAGAGAACTGGGCCTGGAGTCAGGAAGATCTGAGTTCAAATACAGTCTTGAACACTCACTAACTGTGTGACCCTGAGCAAGTCACTTGACCCTGTTTGCCTCAGTTTCTTCATCTGTAAAAATGAGCTGGAGGAGGAAATGGGAAACCACTCCAGTATCTTTGCCAAGAAAAATCCAAATAGGGTAATGAAGCATCAGATATGCCTGAAATGACTGAACAACAATCCTGTTTGCATCAAATCTGAATTGTCTGTGTGTCATAAATACTTAAAGACTGAAGTAGCAACAGATCCTCTCTGAGTTGGTTGCATACCTAGGTCCTACACAGTTCCATTTTATTCCTCTTCAAGGTTCATTTATCCTTTTGCTTTTGAAACCTATAGGATTGTGGGTAGGCTCTCCCTCAACAATTCATATCCTTCAGACTTCCCTTTCACAGGTGAAAGAGAAGTCCAGTTTTCTAGGTAAGCCAAATTTCAGTGTAAAGCAGTATAATGGGGGACTGGTCAGTGCAGGCCCAGGTCCTAAAGTATGCACAGTGTTCTGGGTGCTGAATGGCCACCTGGAGGTCTTAGGAAGCATGCTTTCAGAAATGCATGATGATGTGAGAAGGAAGGGTTTCAGAGTACTCATGGGTATTCTGTGACAGTCTCTTGTCTACTTATTCCATGGCTTTTACCTCACTACTGACCCAGAACTAAGTGTCCACAGAAAAGTATCAGTTAAAGAACTCAAACTTTCTCTTTCCCTGGTGGCAAGTGAGGCAAGAACTACTGTAAGCCTCTGGGTAGGGAGAAAAGTAGCGCCTTAGGCTGACTCTCTCCTCCTGGGCTGATATGTGGCCTCGAACACATGGTGTTTTAGTTTCTTCTGTCTCTGCTCTGTCTTCTATTCTGCTCTTGGGTGAATAAGTGTCAGAGATGGAGCAAACCAGGTTTAGACCTTGTGAGTTTCAAAAGGTCAAAGGAACTATGAGAGGATCAATGATGGGTGTCCATGACAGACACAGCCAAGTGGAATAAAGCACCAGCACAGCACCCAAGGAAATACCTATAAGAACCAGCTCAGCATTGAATACACTCAGTAAAGACACTATGTCCTATAGGTCGGGGGCTACCTGGTCCAGCTGGCGCACTACACTAACCCTAAATCCATGCTGGAAGTCAATCTGGTTGAGCAAATTGTTAAGTAGCAAACAAATTAAGTCTGAGCCCATTCTCCCCATGGACTGAGATGTAGAGAACGGAACATACTGCCATTCTGGGGGAACATTTTTAGTTTGGGGTCTTACTGTATGTTTGCAGTAAATATACTTTTGTTAAAGCTAACTACTGTCAATCAGTTAGTTGATATCGAGAAAGCAAATGGTCAAAATGATATTGGGAAAATACTAACAGACACTTGCAACTGATATTAGAGCAGAAGGGAATACAGTAGACTGGGGGCTGGTAAACAATAGCCTCAGAAGAACCACACGGCTTCTCAGGGGTATCTCTAGAATTCTGAAAGAAGATAGAGAAATAGGGAACCTGACTTACCAATGGTGTTGGAATTGGGAAAGTGTAAGCCCACACAGACAGAAAGACAGACACACATACACACATACACAGAGTGTGGTGTATATATCTATATATATATACATACATATATATACATATATGTGTGTATGTATACGTAATATACACACATAATGTGTGCATATATAAATGATTATATATGTTTACACATGTGTATTTATGTGTATGTACATATGTGTACATATGTGTGTATATACATGCATGTATATGTGTGTATGTAAGATATAGTGTGCTAATCTTTGCCGATGATGCAGTACTTGGGCTGGAAGTAGTTCATGGCCAGTAGAATATCCTAGGCCTAAGTGTCCTACAAGGAATGTGGGTGGAACACTGTCTCTGGAGGATGGAACAAGGAGAGGCCTGTTTTTGTGTAAACCCAAATCTGTCCTTATCTAGCCACCTTTTGGGAAAGGGACCCCACCCAGGGATGATGGAGTAAATTTTGAAGCTTGGTCAGTTGTCCTGAAAAGTTCACTTGGGTTCCTTGGCTATACAGACATGTAATCAGCTTTTCATGGGATAACCAATTCTTCTTACATCTGAAAATTATAATTTGATAATCTGACATCATGAAAGTGGCTTGTAATGTTTCTGGATAATAACCAGAGCTTGCCTGTTACATGGGCATTTGGCAAACTTCAATTTGGATGATTTCATCCAAAACAAAGTGCTGAGTGAATATATTTCCCTTTATTTTTAGAAATACAGTTGTGCAATTATCTTCTTAATTCTAACCACTTCTAATTGTAGATGTTGTTCTCATAAATGTTTAAAACTTCAGACCTACAGGCAACTCACAGGAAAAAAATAATTTGCCTTTGCACTGGTAGGTTCCAGTAACATCTCCAGTTAGGACTATAGTCTTGGGCTACAGTTTTCTCTCTCTCTCTTCCCCCTCCCCCCCCCCCAGGTCCTAACCCCTCCTCCCTCTCTCTCTGTCCTGGAAGTCAATTTTTAAAAAATTAGTGAAACAAATGAGGTAGGCATACATGGGAAGTGAGAGAATACTGGCATGAGAGTCAGAAGGTGTGGGCTGGACCTAATCCTGGAATCACATTTAGTTTAGTCACTTCCCTTCTCTAAATTCTGTTTTATCACCTGAAGAGTAGGATAATAATACCTGCTCGGACTACTTCACAGGATTCTTGCAAGGAGCAAATGAGACCATAGAATTCAAGCTGATAAACACCTACAAGACGATCTAATCCAACCCCTTAATTTTAAGGAAGCTTAGCTGAGGCCCAGAGAGGTTGTGACTTGCCCAACTTCAGTCAGTCAGTAGACATTTGTTAAGTGCCTACTATGTGCCAACCAACCAAAAACATTTCTTAAGCTCCTACTATGTGCCAAGCACTGTGCTGCTAGGGATTCAAAAAGAAGGAAAAGACAGTCCCTACCCTAAAGAAGCTCACAATCTAATGGGGGAAACAATAAGCAAAAAATACGTATGAATGTATCAGCTGTAGCAAGTATTAGGAGTTAGATTTTACCCAAGGTCTTTTGACTCCATAGGGCTGTGCTCTTTGCACCAAGCTTGGGTCAAAAGCTGGGGAATGATATATGTCAAATTCTTGGTGAAACTTGAAGCACTGTGTAAATGTTAGCTTTTACTATTAACTCATTTAATTCTGAGAGGGCATTAATACAGGAAATATTGCCTCCATTTTACTGAGAGAGAATGGAGACTCAGAGACGTGAAGTTACCAGTGCAAAGGTCAAACAGCTAGTAAATCCTAGAGGCAGGATTCTAACCCAAGTCTCATTTAGCTCCAAGTCTAGCACTCTTCATTACACTATGCAAAGCTGCCTTAGTGTCTCAGGGCTACTGAGACCCTAGAGAGATTTCCAGGATTTTTGTGCAAGAGCTAGAAGGAAACCAAAAGGATTTCTAACCAAGCCATGTGTAGGAAGGAAAGCTTCCACAGGGTGAGGGGCACCTCCTCAAAGAGCTACAATAGATAGCTTTGTTACATTGTCTCCATGAGAAAAGTTCTGGTATGAAATCAACGAATTAATCAACAAACATTTATTAAGTGCTTACTACGTGCCAGGCACTGTGCTGGTGCTGATGATACAATCCCGGTCCTCAAGGAGCTTATATTCTATGAGTCTGAAACTTCACAAGCAGGTCTTAGAGCACTGGCGGCATGATAGTTTTTCTTCCACCACAGCAAAATTTAGTTACACATGTGCAGGGGGAAATAAGTTTTTATGTCTAAGCTGCTTTCTCTCAGCTTGTGTAACTAAAAATGCTTTGATTTAAAAATAAAACTTGGCTAATAATTAGCTCATAATATGGACCAAATGCATTTGGAATGTTCAGGGGGGAAAAAAGCCAAACCTTAAATGACCTAGACATTTAACTTTGAAAAGTAGTCCCCAATGCACACGCATTGCCTAATGTTCTTAAGAGTTTATATTTTACCACCTCTAAAAGTGGCATGCTTTTTCCAAACAGTAAGCATACTGGGCAAATGATGTAATGATTTGTCTTTTTTTTTTTAAGTAACCTTAAACTACCGAATGTCAGAACTGGGAGAAACTTTGAAGATCTAAGCCACGGGTCCTAAACTTCTTTTGTGTCGTGAAACCCTTTGGCGGTCTGGCAGGGGCTATGGATCTCTTCTAAGAATCATGTTTTTTCAGTGCATAAAATAAAATATATAGGTTTTCAGGGGAAAATGACTATATTGGATTATACTTATCAGGACACTCAAACTTAGGTTTTCTGATTCTAAATTCAGTGTTAACTAAACAACTAAATGGAAGCTCTAGTATTCAATATGGAAAATTGATCTCTGGATTATACCTAAAGAGGTCATCAGGAAGTGAGACCTGACCTCTTTTGCAAAGTTAAACTTAGTTACCCAACCTACCCTCTAAAAAGCACTGAACATAATAAATATGTGTGTATGTATTTATTAAATCTAAGAACTATACATAAACATATACATACACACATATACTTTTTTCTTGGAAGGCTTGGAAGTATATATGTGTATATATGTATATGTATGTCTGCACATACATATGCATTCTGGTTTGGAGGTGTGTGTGTGTATGTGTGTGTATGCATTGAATGTATATACCACATGCACATAATACATATGCACATACACTTCTTAGCCAGCATGCATCCATACCACCCTTATTCCCATCTCCTCCATGCCTCTAGAGGAGACTGCCTGTACCATTTTCAGATTTAGGGCTCTAACTACACTCTCTGTAACACAAACCCCAAGTCCCCTTGGGCAAATGTCCTCTAATATGAAGCTTCTCTAAAAACTCAAGGGAACTGGAGTCAGGGTAAAAATTTAAAAATTGTAATTGCTTATTTTTTCTCTATCTGAAAGTTGAGTTCATTCATTACTTCAGCTTTTCCCATGGTGCCCTTCTCAAAGGCTTCATCCTGCCCATTTCAATCCATCTGCTACTCAACTCTGGCCTCTATTTGTTTTGACTACATGTTGCAGGGATGGTGCATTGGTAGGGTCTTTCCTCACCAGGAAGTTCCCTATACCAGTGAAATCACAGCACTAGTCTGCATTTCCATCTTCTTTCTTATGCTGCAGTCAATTGACTGGCTTAGGAGCTAGGTGGCCATAAGCAAGTCACTTAACCTCCTTAAGCTCAGAGGGTCCATTTGCAGAGTGGGGATAATAATACCCATAATCCTTCCCTTATAGGGCCCACTGTGAGAGTTAAATGAGATAATGTATGCAAAATGCTTTGCAAATCCTCAGCACTATATAAATGCAGTTAGTATCATCATTGACTAATACAACACAGATAACAAGTCGCAAACAAGGATGGACACTCAGGTCAGGACTTTTCCCCCTGCACGACCTTTTTCAGAGCTCTCTGTTCATAAAGGCCAACATCAACCCAGCCCTCCAAAAGCCTATCTTCATTAGATGAAAAAGTCCACCTGTATCTCCTTAGAGGGGTATCAGTCTTCCCCCACCCCACTCAACTCAAGTATTCCTGTTGCTAAAGGTATGATCTAGCACTGCCTGAGGCACACACAATAGCAACGGCAGCAAGAGTCAGGCCTGGGTAGCAAAATTTGGGCCCCATTTAAATTCTGGCCCGCTAAAAAAAAAACAAAACGCATCCACTTACCTGTTCGATAGACAAAGTTGCCTTCAGTTTCTGATGATGATGGAGACACGAGCTCTTCCTCAAATTCATTGGAACTAAATGACCCCGAATGGTTTCTCTGTCTCGTTTTCCCCATCATTGCTGCATTTGTGGCCATGACGTGTCGCAAAGAGTCATTAAGGTACCGGTTCAACAAGCTGCTCTTGTATTTGGGGGGTGACACGTAGTCCTCGTTGGGGCCGGGCTCTGGTCTCACTCCAGTTTTGATCACAGAGCTCTCTGTTTTAATGACTGCATGGTGAACTGGGTTATTATACCCTGATTCGTTCACGTGGTTTCTTGGGGGATTTTCTCCATCTGAGGGAGGCAAGAAGTTCTAAGTAGTAAACTGCAGGTAGTAAAATATGCGCGCTCTTACCTAACCATTCAATTGTGAGATGTGATGCTTAGAGACATAAAGGTCAACTCCTTAAAAACAGTATACACACACATATATTTGGACATGGCCAGTGAGGGAATTTGGTTTGCTTGATAATGCGAATTTATTATAAAGGTTTCCCCCACTGCCCCCCACACCCCGAACAGGATGAGTGAGGGGAAGAGAAAATAGATTTTAAAAAATTGAAATAAAATTATTTTTTAAAAATAAGTTGGATCTTTTGCTAAAATGAAAGTAGAAGTTGTTTGTACGTATCCCTCCCCCCTGCTATTTTAATTCAACTTTAATGACTTTTTCAGAGGGTGTTATTCTGACACATAACTCCTTAAACAAGGGGAAAATGTAACAAATCTGTTGGTCATTTATAACATTACAACAGCAACGTTACCTCATGCAATAAAAAAGAACCAATATGGCACCAATAGGTCTTATGGGACAGATCACTAACTTGTTAAAAACAATTAAAAATCAAGGTAACCTTCTAAATCCAGGAGCAAATAAAAAAATCTAACAAACCTTCAGAACATGAATCATCACTGCTCACACTAAGTCTTTCTGCATTTCCTTGCACATATTTGTTGTAGAGTTTTATTCGCAAAGCCCAGCTCAGATCCGGTTGCCGGACGGTATTCTTAAGGCGACGTCTTGCGTTAGCAAACCAATTTGACACCTAAAAAACAAATAAAATTGCTCCTTTCATAAAATTTTAAAACTTTCCTCGTTAATACGTGTTTTCTTTTTGTAGCAAGGGAAAGGTGGGTATCCAACACAGTCTGCACAAAATAGTGGAAACAACTTTAGACAAGGAATTAGGAAAGACTAGGATTCAAAGCCCGTCTCTGACACCTAGTAGTTATGTGTAGGTAAGTCAACTTTTCTGAATCTCAGCTTCCTCATATCTAAAATTCAGTTAATAATCCCTCTAGCACCTTTCTCATGGGGTTGTTGTGAGGGTTGCATGGCATGTAACAACAAAGGATCAGTCAAAGGGTAATTAGAGTGTTGAGAATGGGTTATTGGGATGATAGTGGTGCCATATGAGAAATACAAGAAGTCAACAGGAAGCATAGATTTGGGGGAGGGATATGATTAATTCAGTTTGGGTCATGTTGATTTTGATGGAAATGGGATGATGACAATATCCGGATGGAGGCATTCAGTAGACAGTTATAAGGGCAAGTTTTGAGCTCAGGAGAAGGGTCAAGATTGGAAATACAGATTTGGGACTTATCTACATCTTGTTCATAATTAATGCTATAGGAGTGGAAGAGGTTGATATGGTAGAGAATACTGAGGAAAAAAAGATGGACAGGAAAAGAAGCTTGGGGAAAGCCAGTGTTAAGGGGTTGGAAAGAAGAATATCTAGTAAAGCAAATAGTAGTGATATAGATACATAGAAGAATCACAATAATGTAGTGTCACAAAAGTTAGCAGAGTAGAGAAATTTGAAATGGAGGGGAGCACACACATAGTCATTAAATACTTGAATTGAATCAAATAAAGCTTTGTCATACAATGGAGAGTGCTGAACCTGGAGTCAGGAAGACCTGAGTTCAACTCCAGCCTCAAAGACTTACTGGCCCTGTGACCCCAGGGAACATCATCTGATCTCTATCTGCCTCAGTTTCCTTAACTGTAAAATGGGGATAATAGTAATACCTACCTCAAAGCTTTGTTGTGAGGATCAAATGGGATAATATCTGTAAAGATCTCAGTCCACTGCCTAGCACACAGTAGGCACTTAATAATTACTTGTTCCCTTCCTCTTCCCCCTAGTTAGATTCCATTAAAAAGTTAACAAAGGCTAGGGCATGAGTCACACTTATAACAAGTATTTATCTGAAGTACAAAGCACACTTGATACAGGACCCTCAACAGGCCAAGTACTCTCTCCCTACCCATAATTATAAAATCTCCTCAGGTTCTTATTTCTTCGTGATGTGACCTTTTATATTAAGGACAAAGTATTCATGTGCAGCTTATGGTGGCATATGGCGTAGAATGCTAATCTAAACCCCATTTCTTTCCAACTGCTTTCCGGTTCTGCTAGCATTTCTTGCAGGACTCTGAAGAGAATGGAATATCTTTTTAAGGCTGAAAGGTAAGCCTTTCCCAAGAAAATGGGCGATAGCAAAGAAATTAGAAGGTTGTTTTTTTTTCTTTAAAACAAGTAAATATGCCTTCCATTCTTTTCTTAGGGAGAATGTTAGTGGATTTCTACAGACTGCAAGGTTATACTGTTTCCCCCCAGAAAAATTGGCCTTCTAGCAAAATCTTGTATGTTTCTTTAAAAAGGATGAAACATGGGGAATCCTCATTAGGTGTCTCTGCTGCCAAATTACGTTCCAGAATATGGTCCCAAATTACTAACAAGCCTTAGTGGTAACATTTGCATTGGAAGCTTGGCTTTTCTTGATTTACTTCTATAAATATACAGATCAGCATAACGCTTAAAGGCTTACCATTGAGTGGGTCTGTAGAAGTCATCTCCCATTTTAAAAGTAAATGAGTTATTATGGCTGTCTCTTCTGTCAAATGGTTAGGAAGCATTACTTCTTGGAGGGGGAAGGGGAGCTCAGAATAGTTAAATGTTCAATATTTACTCTTCACATCTTCACACCCCTCCCCCCACCTTTGGAGGCAATCGGGGATATGTGACTTGCCTAAAGTCATTCAGATAGTGTCTGAGGCTGGATTTGAATTCAGGTCCTCCTGACTCCAGGGCTGGTGCTCTGTCCTCTGTGCCCCCTAGCTGCCCCCATTCTTTACATCTTAATCTGTCTTGAGTTCAAATCTGACCTCAGACACTTCCTAGCTATGTAACCCTGGGCAAGTCACTTAACCCTGTTTGCTCTGGTTTTCTCATCTGTAAAATGAGCTGGAGAAGGAAATGACAAATTGCTCCAGTGTCTTTGCTAAGAAAACCCTGAATGCATGCACAAAGAGTCAGACACGACTAAAAAAATTACTGAACAACAGCTGCCTTCTTATCTTTTTCTTCTTCAGTCTCAAATACCACTTTAGAGGCAACTAGTGCATAGTGGATAGAGTGCTGGACCTGGACTCAGGAAGATCTAAGCTCAAAAACAGCTTCAGTGTGATCCTGACGGGGCAAGTCATTTACCTTCCATATACCTCAGTGTCCTAAACTGTAAAACGGGGATAATAATAGCACATACATAACCCTTGTAGGGTTATTGTGAAGATCAAATAAAATTAAAATTTGTAGAAAACACTTAGCATAGTGCCTGGCATGCAGTAGGTGCTATATAAATGCTTATTCCCTCCCTCCTTCCCCACTTCAAAATTCATCTACTTTAGGTACCGTCAGCCTGATTTTCAATGCTCCAAATCTTACATTGGTTTCCAGTTAGCTTCTGAGCATAGCCTGGGAATCAGAAAAGGAATATAATAACGGTCACTCTTCCAGGATTATCTGGGTAGCCTTGGGCAAACAACTCAGGGTCTCTGGACTTCAATTTCTTCCTCTGGAAAAATCATACTTTTGCACTAGAAGGCCCTTCTGACTCTAATGTTCTCTGATGAATGTTGTTCAAACTCCGCAGGACTTGACGACTCACGTATCTTTGAGCAATTAGCCCTACCCAATCTGTTATTCCCAACCGTTGTTCCCTCTTACAATCTATCCATTTCACACTCTATCATTCTACCTCTCAAAAAGATTGAAATACCATGTACTTCCTCTTGGTCGAACTAATCCTTTCCTATCAGTCAGAGCTCAGTCGAATCTCTAAACAGAATGAAAATCAGACACCTTACATCTCTCCCAAAACAACAGCCACTGATGTAGGTGAGTGTAATTATGTGTGTGTGTGTGTGTGTATTACACACACAGAAACATACACGTGCATGTATGTAGACACATACAACTATGTCTATAGATATGTATCTAAATATACATATGAATACCTATGTATGCCTTTGTCTATATATATATATATATATATATATATATACATATATACCTACATCCACATCTATAGATATGTACATAGACGTATACACATATGGCCATAGACACAATCTACACAGAGATGTAGTCTATAATACATACAGAAACATATGTCTATGTCTGTAGACATGTTATATATGTATGGTGCATAGCTATATCTACCTGTATGCCTGTGAGCCTATAACAATTTGGTTAAACAGACAGTGTGGCATAGACTTATTTTGCCTGGTCCCAAAGGAAAGAATTAAAATTGATGGATACAAACAACTTTAGGCTCAATGTAAGGGGAACTCCTCCCTTCTCCAAGCCCTGCTCCCCAAACCTTCCCGATCATTAAACTATCAAAAAGTGGAATGGCTGCCTCCAAAGGTAGTGTGTTTCTCTTCCTTAGAGGCATTCAAATGAAAGCCAGATGACCTATTGTTGAGTATGTTGAGAAGGGGGATCCTTTTTCAGGTAGAGGTTGCACTAAATGGTCTGAGGTCTGTTCCAGCACCAAGCTTCTATGACTGTGATTAGAAAGAGTGATGGATTAGGAGTCAGGCAACTCAGCTTTATTTCCCGGCCCTACAACTTACCAACCAATTAATCTCCCAGAGCCATATTTTTCTCATCTCCACAGGTATGCTGAACAGATGACTTCTCTGCTCTCTAGTCCCTTCTGGTTCTAATATGCTGTAAATTGAGCCCTATTACAACTTCCATTACAACAAAAAAGTATGTAGAAAGAAATGTAATAACTCATTCATGTCATATAATGTTCAATGCAACGTAATTCCAACATACTCCAATACTCTTGATGGATCTGTGAACTTGATGTGATTATTCCCTCCAACAGTGCTGCTATAGACCATCCATTCATGCCCATCCCATATAACTTCCAGTCACGTCTCCCATAGATTCACCAACGGAGGCTCCACCCAGTGTGTTCGGAACTGTCTCCAAGTTCTCTTTAGGTGGTGTGGACACCAGTGGAACACATAAGACTTTCATTGATTGTCCTTTGATCTTGCTTCATGACCAACTCTTTCATTTTCATTCATAATTTTTTCTGATGACATGCCTTATTCACCACAACTCCTGTGTGATTCCTCATTTGCAATGGATCGCAGCCTGCTTATGGCCACCAAATACTTCTCCATCACCTTCTCCATGATTCTCAACTTCAGATCTTCAGAGACTAGAGCATCCTACACCTCACAGCCATATTGGCACAGTAGACAGAGTGCTAGGCCTAGAGACGTGAAGACCTGATCTCAATTCTGGCATCAGAACCTTACTGACTGTGTGACCCTAAGCGAATTACTTAACCTCTGTCTCAACAATAAAATGGGAATAATAGCATAATAACCCCCTCCCCAGGGTTGTTGTGAGGATCGAATGAGATGATGATAATGATAATATCAAATGAGATAAACCAATTAGCATAGTGCCTGGCACAAGGTAGGAGATTAATAAATGCTTGCTTCCTTCCTTGTTTTAAAATATTTTTAAGCATCGGTTCTAAAAAGATAGACCTATTATGTTTCAGGAGGAAGCTCAGGGCCATCAAAAACACTAGACAATAGGTGGAGTTGTGAACTGATCCAGCTGTTCTGGAGAACAATTGGGAACTATGCCCAAAGGGCTATAAAAATGTTCATACCCTTTGACCCAGCAATACCACTTCTAGGGTTGTATCCCAAAGAGATCACACAAGTGGGAAAAGGACCCATATGTACAAAAATATTTATAGAGGCTCTTTTTTGTAGTAGCAAAGAATTGGAAATCAAGGGGATGCCCATCAATTGGGGAATGGCTGAACAAGCTGTGGTATATGAAGGTAATGGAATACTATTGTGCTATAAGAAATGAGGACGATACGGACTTCATAATAACCTGGAAAAAGCTACGTGATATAATGCTGAGTGAGTGGAGCAGAACCAGAACATTATACACAACCACAGATATATGGATTCTGTGATGACTAACCCTGATAGACTTTCTTGTCTCAGCAATATAAGATGCAAAGACAGCTCCAAAGGACTCATGATGGAGAATGCTATCTACATTCAGAGAAAGAACTATGGAGTCTGAATGCAGATTGAGGCACACTTTATGCTTGCCTTTTTTCCCTTCGTTTTTTTTCTCTTTTGTTTTTGTTTTTGGGTTTTTTTTTTTGGTTCTGCTTCTTCTTTCTCATGATTCATTCCATTGGTCATAATTCTTCTTTACAACTTGACTATTGTATAAATAAGTTCAATGCAAAGTTATATGTAGAAGATATTTCAGATTCCATGTCGTCTTGGGGAGGGAGGGGGAAGGGGGGAGGTGGGAGGGGGGAAGAAAATCTGGAACTCAAAATTATGTAGAACAGAGTGTTGTAAACTAAAAATAAAAAATCTTAAAGTTTGAAAAAAAAACACTAGACAATTTCCCAAAGGTACTCCAGTTCTTCTCCTGTTCAATTCTGAACCCGCCTCATTGTTCCAGCATAAAGTAATTTTAACAATACCTTGAAGTTTATTGTAATGGGATTTAACATTCTGTGTTTATCAGCATGATTGCTGTTTTTTTCCCTTTGGCATATCCAGCTGGGCATGTCTTTTTTATATTCTGTTATATATTCCCTGAAAAACTATGCGGCATAGCAGATAGAGAACAGGTCTTGGAATCAAGAATGAATGAATGAAAAGGTCTTCATCAATGAAAAAAGTATTTTTCATGTGCTAAATGTTGGCCATACAAATAGAAAAGTAAGACAGCCTCTGCTCTCAAGAAGCTCCCATTTTAATGAAGGGAGACAACATATAAAGGAGGCTTCAGTTACAAGTTCAATGGAAAAGCCCAGTGGCCCTTTAAGTACAATGGCAAAACAGATAGTAATGAATCTTTTTTAGTGCCACTCCAATTGATCAAATAACATCCACTGAACCATTTGGCAATGCGAAGGATTTGGGTTGTGGGTTTTTGGAGGATCTGGTTAAGCTCTTCACAGGATTTCTCTCCTTATGCATCCTCCTTAATGACTGTTGGTACCAAAGCTGCGATACTCTTCAGTTTGCTGCTTTTTTAAGTTCATCATGAGCACAGTAAGGTCCAGTGACTAAGTATACCAGGAAACAACATTTTGTAGTGTATTGGAAGGTAGACTGATGCCAGCTCCTCCAGCCCCATCGTTCCATTTCTGTTTCCAAAGGGAGGGCCTCTGCAAGCTGGCCTTCCATTTGGCTAACATTTTTTCATCTTTTGGTTTTATTTATTGTAAGAATGTCTGCACTGATACGGTGCAGGCCCTCAAGGTGTGTGAATTTGCTGGACCATTGGGCAAATATCACATATTAAAAATAACGATAGCTAAATGATGATTCAAGTCAAAGTTCTTGATTTTCCTTTTCCATCATTCCATCCACTGTAGAAGTAAGATGAAAAAGGCTGCTTCAAATTTGACCTTTTGGGGGTATGGTGGATGCTCAGGATGGAACCAACTTAGGAACAAAGCAGAGAATCAGAAGGCATTTATTAAGCATCTCTGAGGTCCAGGACACTGGACTTCAGTGACATTTGGGGAATTATGAAGAATAGGAGAGATGCCCAAGGCTGGAGTTGGGCAAATGCTCATTTTCTAAGAAGTACGAAGATAGGTATTGCGAACTAGAGATCAATAAGCTCCACACTGACCCTTGGCCTAATTCTGGAACAAATTCTTAAAGGAATGGTTTTTGAGAACTTGGAGCAGTGATCATTAGGAGGCCTCAAGGTTAAGGACAAAGTCATACCAAGCTAAACTCATGTCCATTTGTGATTGGGTTACACCGTGAGCAGGAGTGAAAGTCTCAATTCTCACTTTCTAAACATATGGGCAAGTGGGCGAGACACATGAATTCTCTGAGCCTCAGTTTGCTCATCTGTAAATGGGCAGAGTTAACACTTATAAGGCACCTCAAAGGCCATCTAATCCAACTCCCTGTAACAGCAAGCACCCTAGCATATCCAGGATGGCCTGCTAGCCCAGGTTCTTTAATCTGCTTTACTAAGAAAGACAGCTTTTTAGGGGTCAACAATCTTCTTTAATTACATTCATTAGTACAGGGGAAAAGTCAGCCCCCTGAACATCAGAGAAAATATAAGCAGAGAAAATACTTGCAAAGAAATTAGACCAACAGACAGGGCTCTGACTACCTGAATCAAAGCAATATTGCTATATGCTTTACATACACAACTAAATCAAGAGAGCCTTTACATCTGAGCTGTTGAGCAGTCTGAACATCTGGCTATTCAGTTTTGACCAGGGAATCAAAAGATCTTTCTCCTAAGTGAACCCTCAAAGCAAAATACCAATTCAGAGTATATATACAGTTCTCAGAGACAGAAGGCATCACCACCCTTGTGACTCAGTGCCTAATTAGAAATTAGCAAAAGGTGTGAAAGCCTTCCTACAACCAAGCCTCCCCTAAGCAACCTTCCCTCAATGGGCTCCATGTGAGGCCTATTAATGGGTGGGGAAGATCTTACATCCCATTAACATCACACTCCCTCATTGCACAGTTGAGAACACTAAGACCCAAGGCAGTAGAGTGATTCGCCCAAGGTCATACAATTTATAAGCACTAGGGGTAGGATTTGAACCCTCGTCCCTGAATGTGGAGTCAGTATTCTTTTCCTCGTACTGCATTTCCTACCTCACAGGGCTGTTGTCAGCATCAAATGAATGAATGGATTCTAAAACTCTTGTTAAGCCTGTACTTAAAAGTACCAACCCAGATACTGTGCTAAGACAGTAAGATACAGTAATGTTTGTCGAGCATTTATAAACCATAAGAATACTAGACTGACAGGTGAAAGGAATGACAACATCTGGATTTCAGCAAGAAGTCTGACAAAGCCCCTCTCCACTGAGACAGCTAAGGGGCATAGTAGAGTATCAGAATTGGAGGCAAGAAGGTCTGCGTTACAATCCAGCCTCAGACACTTCTTAACTCTGGGTAAATCACTTAACCTCTCTCAGACTCGGTTTCTTCATCTGTAAAATGGGGATAATCATAACATTTGTCTCGCGGGGCTGTTGCTGGGGGCAAGAAGGGAGTCCGCATGTGAAGTGCTTCGCGAACGTTAAACGCACTTTGTGATTTTGTTGTTCAGTCATTCTCTTACTCCTGGTGACTTCGTCTGGGGTTTTCTTGGCAAAGATACTGAAGTGGTTTGCCATTTCCTTCTCTAACTCATTTGACAGATGAGGAAACTGAGGCAAACAGGGTTAAGTGACTTATCCAAGGTCACACAGCTAGTGTCTGAGGCTGGATTTAAACTCCAGAAGATGGGTCTCCCTGATTCCAGGCCCAGAATTCTATCCACTGTACCACCTAGCTACTCCAAAGCACTTATGAATATCCTGGAGGACAATACAGAGAAATGTGGCTCAGTTCAATGAGGTAGATTCAGAACCAGATGAATAATAAGACCCAAGATTATTCATTAAGAGGATTAATCTCATGTTATCCATCCCCAGCAAAAGAACTGATGGTGTCTGAATACAGATTGAAATATATTTTTTTCACTTTGTTTATCTTGAGTTTTTTTGTCTGTTTTCATTCACAACATGGCTATTATGGATATATTTTGCATGACTACACATGTATAACCTATGTTGAATTGTTTGCCTTCTCAATGAGGGTGGGTGGGGAGGGAGGAAGGAAGAGAATTTGGAAGTCCAAATTTTAAAAATGAATGTTAAAAATTGTTTTTACATGTAACTGGGGAAAAATAAAACACTTTTTTTAAAAAAGAGAATCAATCTCAACTTGGAAGAAGGGCCCTAGTAGGGGTGTCTTGAGATTCCCTCCTTGATTTTGATGGATTTAACATTTCTATTGATGAATTGAGAGAAATAAGATGGCATATTTCTCAAATTTTCAAATGACATGAAATTGCCAAAGATATTTGGCACACCATATAATAAAACTGAGATTCCTCAAAGATCTGAACAGCCTAGAAATGTAGGCAGAATCTAATAAAGGTGAAACTGAACTGAACTCAACAAACACATAAGACACTATTTCCTGGAATAGTTATAAAGTTCTACAATTATATTAAAAATAATCAATTGCACCGGCTGAGGATGGTGGGAAGGTTTTGGCTTAATGATGATTCACACACACACACACACACACACACACACACACACATTTTTGATGTTCTAATTGACTCCAAGGTAAGTATGAGTCAAAAGTGTGACATGGCAACCAAAAAAACTAATACAATCTGAGAATGAATTCACAGAATTATTGCATCCAGAATAAGGAAGGTAATACTCCCACAGTATTTTTGTCCTTGAGTATTGCGTTCAGTTCTGGGCACCACATTTTAAAGGAATTGGCGGAGTTAGTCTTATCATGCATCCAAAGGCAACAAAAAACATCATTTCACGGGAAATTTGGTCATCTTGCATTGTAGTGTTCAGGATAAGCATTTGCAAAAATACCGCAAAGAAACCAATTGCATTTTAATACCACTGTCTGTGGCAGAACAGCAAGATATAGAATAATTCTCTTAAGAATTTACGAAACACTCCAGTTTAAACTGACATATACTTTGATACTTGGTGCTTTCAAGGTAAAGATGGGTACAAGAAAAGCGGGCAAACTATGTAGCAAAATATGGTTTGGGAATAAAAAATGAGAAAGGCCAAAAGTTCTTAGTCTACACCAGAGCCTCATGCTTATACAACACGAATACTTTCTTTGGAAAGACATTACAAATAGGCAATGAGATAGAAGATAGTAGACAGAATTCCCTTTGGGAAACTGCAATTCTTTCAATGACCCCAAGATTTTTCTTTTTTTTAAAAAAAGGCCCCTAGTTTTTAGCTATATTCTTTCAATGATATATCATGGTAAGTCATGGCATTCCACCGATTCCAGAGAACCGAAGTTTAGGATCGCCCAAAGGGCAAATGGAGAAGCTCATGTTGGGTATAAGCAGGATGCCATGTACTACAAATGAAGAACTGCATAGGAGAAGTGGGCAAAAAGATGTCAGCAGAGAAACATATGGTCAGGAAAGAGGGTGAGCCAGTGACACAGAGAATGAAAGACAAAGGGATGGAAAGCCTCCATGTCCATATGATGTCTAAAGATCTAGACAAAGGCCTTCAGAACAATGATTGGGCCTCCAGTGATAAATTCATTGGAGAATATGGACAAGAATCTCAAAGGCCAAGAGTTCCAGGCATGGTTGGATTGCAACCCGCAGCAGTGAAGTGAATATCCACATCAGTGAGATCACAGATACAATGGATCAGACCAATGGATCGAAATATTTAAGTATGTGCAAGATATCATTTCCAGGAATTACATCAAACTTTGCTTATAGATGAAAAAAAATCCATTTTACCAGCAGAGAATTAGGACATTTAGCTTAACTTTTATTCACATGAAAATGACTAAGAACTTTTCAGTAACTGCAAGGTCAACATGAATCAAAATTATAACTTGGCCGCCAAAAAAGCTATAGTGATCTTTGGCTGCATTTGTGAAAGAAGAGTATCCAGAATCAGAGACGAGACAATCTAGAGTAAGGCTTTGCTTTGGTCAGACTACATTTGCAGCATAGCATTTGTGAGGAGCGAGCCCTGTTAATTCATGTTTCATGTTGGGGAGAAATGAGCTTCTCAAAGGTCATTTAGCAGTTAACAAAGGAGGTTTACTTAGCTTTAGCATAGAAAGGACATTCAACAAGGACACTCTGGCATTTAGCTTGGCTAGACATGGTCTTCTTTATATGATTGCATTTGATGGGCAGGGCAAGGTGTAGTGACTTGTGGTCTTGGGACATCTGTCAAGTCTAAAGGGCCCTTACCTCCATTTGGGTGAGTGTTTTTATATGCTGAGATGACCAGGAAGCCTCAGAGGCATGGTATGAGCCTTGGCCCTTCACCAATCAAGTTCTAGGGAAATGGCAACCCTTTTAGGGAAAAATTAGCCTAACATGTTGCAGTGTCAAGGAGAACCCTAGTAGATATTGATTGCATCACAATGTTCAGTCCTGGACACCTATTTTAGAATATGTCACCAAGCTGGTACAAATCAAATCAAAGACAACCAGTGGACTTCAAAAAAAATTATACAAGAACTGGTTGAAGGAACTAGGACATTTGGCCACATAAAAGACTACTTCTGGGGATGGGAGCATGGATAACCAAGTCATTTAAATATATGACGTGTCGGCAAATGGGATTAGGTTTATCTTTTGGGCCCCAGAAGAAATGGTGTGAGTTACAGAAAAGCAATTTTTAATTCAATGTAAAGATGAACTTCCTAACAACTAGAGCTATTTTTGTTGGTTTTTTTTTGGAGGGGGGAAGGCAGGGCATTTGGGGTTAAGTGACTTGCCCAAGGTCACACAGCTGTAACTAGAGCTATTTTAAAAAATGGACTGCCTAGAGAGTTAATGAATCCTTGATTCCTAGAGGCATTCAAAAGCAAAAGATAGGGGACCACTGGTTAAGGAAGCTGGAGAGGGAATTTATGCTTCAGACAGACATTAGGCTAACTGATCTCTGAGATGCCTTTGAACTTTACGACTTTGGGAGTCTAATACAAATATAGAAGGGATGTTTCCAAACTGATTTCATAAGACTGATTGAAGTTCAATCTGTTAATATGTTCATAATGTCAACTAAATCAACATTTTATTATCTGAAATTCAGAGTGGACCCCCAGACCTGGATTTATCCCAGGTGCTTAATCCAAGATACAAACCGTGGACCAAGAGGTAGACTAAGGTAGAGAAATAAAACTTTCATGTATAGAGTTTCTACTAAAGAAAGAAAACTTTACCAGTTTGATGATAGTAAAAATATTGGTTCAAGCTGTTTACCTAGAACTTAGCATGGAGACGCCTTCAGTGTGTCATTATGATTTTCCTTAAAGCCTTTTTTCTATGCAATAGGGCTCCAAAGAGAGTCTAGTGGTCTTTGAATTGGCATTTTCAAGTCAAACTGGTAGTTTACAAAATCCCTATATTTTATAGTGACAGCTCAGAAGTCCCAGACTTTAGATGGCAGAGAAAACTAGGTAATTTTCATGCTACTCTAATGGGGCTTCTTTGCATTCATCATATTGACATGGTAATCACTGTAGTAAACCTAAAAAGTTAGCTTGGAAGTCGTCCATCTTATAATACACTAAAAATAACAAACTTATTGTAGATTATTCAGCTGAAATATTTATCACAGGACTTCCATATAATCGCAGATAACTCTAAATTTACGTGTGGTGTAATGCAAATAGATGGATTTGGGCTTTAGTTAAATATTTTACCAGTTACCATGAAGCCTACAAACCGCCAACTTAATGGCAGGCATAGAGAAGAAACTAAGACGGGGCAGAGTGAAGGGTAAAACTTGAATCCAACCAGTTCCATTTAACAAGAACTGTTACATGGACGTGTCCTTAGCTTACGGAAAAGGTAGCAGCATCTACTCTTGGGAATTCATTCTTAACATTTTTTTCAATTCCACATGAAACACCTCATATTTTGAACTTTCTAACAAAAAGGAAAGAATTGTAGCATTCTATTTTTGAGATATGATCTTGGACCCTGTAAGCATCAAACTTTAGGATCCTTAGAAAAAATTAAAGAATCCCCCAAATTGAGGGTTCACACTCCACTTCCCCATATGTTAGAGTAATTTAAATTCTGTCCAAAGACATATTAATAAAAATACTGAGATCCTTAGACTCTCTCCACCTCCCTCTCAAAAGATTGCTTCAAACCCAATATTCTGCACATTACTGATCAAGAAGAACTAAGAATTCTTTAGAAAGAAGACAAATTAACTAATTTCTACCCTATCAGAGCTATTCTTATACAAACTTGTACATGATGAAAATCTTAGCCACATATACTCATGGTCTTGATCATGCAAAAGCAAATGAATTTTATTCCATAAAATGGCTATTATTAATTTCTTTTGGAAAGGAAATTATTTTTCTGTCCTTTTTTACACACATACAACACAAACATATACACACAAATGCTTGAATCTAATTAAATAGTAAAAATAAGAAACAAAAAGATTCCAGACTAATAATGCAAATGAAAGCATAACAAATATGTGACCAATTAGGTCAGCCTGCTGATTCTAATGGGAAGGATAAAATGCTAAAACACAAGTTAATTGAAATGTTCAGGTCTGTTTTTGTTTTGTTGGGAGAGTGTAGGTTTTGATTCATTATCCTACTACTATCAGAGAGAAAGGCAGGCTGGCATTGTTAATAGGACCCCGGCCTTGGAGTCAGCCACCTGCCTAAGTTCCAATACAACCTCTGGCACATACCTGCTGCGGGGCCTTGGGCAAGACACTTAACTTTTCAGTGGACCCAGACTATCCAGTAATTCATTAATTTATGCAACTGTTCCTGCTCTGTTTTGGTAGAAGGATCCTCTTCGCTGAGGAGTTCTTTACACAAACCATGTCAAAATCAGATAGGAACAGGGCTACTCACTGTACCGAAGAATTCCAGCCCACTATATATTGACAGTTTTAAAACGTAATATTATCTGTTTTATTGTATTTTAGTTTACTCTGTTAAATATTTCCCAATTACACTTTAATCTGATCTGAGCTGTACTTGACTATCTTGTGGGCCATGTGCACTCCTGACAGGAAGTTTGACACCTCTACTTTACATAACGACCTCACAGGTTCAGATCCGCCACCCCCCCCAAAAAAACCCCTAAGTACAAAAAGTCATTATCAGAATGAAATGAAGATGATAACAGCATCTGTTTCCTAGGATTGTCATGAGTGTTCAGTGAGATAAGGCATATTAAGTAAATAAGTGTCCACCACTCTAATTTTCATTAATCTACTTCCATTTAAGTTTTGGGCTCTCTCTTATCAACTTTTAGGGAGAGAGGCAATCCACTTGAAAACTTATTATTATTATCCGAGAGTAGCTTGGGGATTTGAATTTCCTACCTTGAAAGACCCACTCAAAAGGAAACTATAAATGTAAAAGGAAATATCAAAATATATGACATTCTGCAAGGCAATTAAGCAAAAGAACCAGCAGGCGACTTCACAATTGGCTTATATCATATATCATGTGGCTATATAATGACAAGGCAGTAAAGTCATGAAGATAAGAGTAACTTATATATACACACATATATACACACATACACACACCTATGTACACTATATATGTGCACATATATAGATATGTACACACATACACACATGTATATATTTATATATGTACATGTGTATATATAGTGCATATGAATGGGTTTATGTGTGCGTATATAGATATAGATATCTATATTGACATCAATATAGATAAAATCTCTACCAGATTAGGAAGATAACAAAAATCATTTACATTTGGCCCTCTATGCTATCAATAGACAAAAGCCTTCATATGTTACTGACAATGATAACATCATTAAAATACTTCATTTGCAATCCCGGAAAATGTTTTAAAACAAGGACATCATGAGTCAGATTCACCCAGGTTAAACGTAGACACTTTGGAAAACAGCTTTAGGAGTAAAATTACTCTTAGTCGTTACTCTTTTGGTATAAGCTCTTTTAAGCTTTTTGAGAAAGAAAGAGAAATGCTAGGCATAAACTAATTTACTCACTGGGAGACCCCAACACCCTTTATAAGTTGGTCTCTGATTTATAGGAATTAAAGTGTCAGCTTCATTGCCCCCTGCACTACAAAGTGCTTAAATAATAGATCTCCCTTTCTTGGTTTAAGATCTGCTTTGGTTGACCAGACTATGTATTATGTATTTGTCTTGTGCAGATGTCCACGAAGCTTGTATTAGAAGAGCTGCACCCAAATGATGTCAGTTTGGTTTAGACAGAGAGCCTGTCAGTTATTCTAACTAAACTTTTATTTTTCCCACTTCAAAGCCCCTGAAACCAACTATATTAAACAGACAATTTGTATATTATGAAACAGGTATTATTTATTGCCATAAATCATGATTTCTGCTTCATTTAGAAACCCATGTGAGACATTCTGTGGCCTTCTCCATTTCGGTGCCAATTTTGATTTATTGGGGCTTAGATGTAAGAGAAAGAAAAATGAACATCTTGAATGGAAAGGATTTTTCCTATAAATTAGCTATCATGACATTTACCCCCAAAAATTCTAGTAATGTGCATTTGAACCACCACATATGTGTGTCAAATTATTTTTACTCCTGATTAAAATGACAAATGCTTTGATTCCAGCTCCAATCAAAATATTTGACTGGGCCAACCAAACTTAAATATCCTTGCTAATAACAAATTGTAGCTTTAGTCACTGCTGAGTTTTTTTAAAAGGCTAAATAAAAACATAAGTTTTCTTCGTTTACAACTTGAAAAATATACCAAATGTTGAAATATGGCTTTATTCAAAGTATTTTTGTGTGTTTGGCTTAAGCCAATGAAAATAAACCAATATACTGTTCCCATCACTGTCTAGCACCCAGACATCTCTAAAAGCAACCGTTCTCTCAAAATAAATGGCACCTGTCATGCTAATATTTGGTCATTTGGATTTGTTTTCAGAAGCTGAGTAATCTTCTAATTTGAATAATTTATTAGGAAACTGAAAAAGTCTAATTAAATTTATTCATACATATATCTTGTGATCTGAACCTTTATTAATGTTCTCATCCAACACTTACACAAAACACTACCAAAAATAAATTCTTGTTAAAAGACAACACTGCAAATGACCTTTTCCGGCGAGTTGTATTCAGAAAATATTGTTTCACAACTCTCAAGAAAAAAAAGAGTAAAAATAGGACCCGGGTCAAACTTCTGAAAGTTCTTATGATTATTCCTAAATACTTTGGAATGTTACCTTTCACTTTTCTTAGACTTATTTCAGGCATTTCAATCATTTCATTTCTATTAGAAACCCAGTGCTTTAGGAACTTGCCTACTATTTACAGATGCAAAACAGTCCTTTTTCTGAGATACGTTACCTGTCTTTTTCATTATCCTCTCTCCCTCCTCCTACTTTTGATTATTTTTAATAAAGCTCATGGTACCATCATCATTGGGAAAGAAAGACATTTCTCCCACTTTCCAGATATGACAAAGTCACTCAGACATATGAAGGGAAAGTTAACAATCTTTCTTTCCCCCCAAACAAAACAGATTTGCATAGGAAATTTAAGTCCAGAAGCTCTTCTGTCCCCTAACCTCTCCCACAACACACACACACACACACACACACACACACACACACACACAAATTTTATAAACCAACTTCAGACCTGCCATATGTTCCCATTTCATTCAGAAAATGTTCTACTGTATTACATAATACTGAAGGGTTCTAAAGTTTGGAATTCTTCTGGATAGGGTTATTTCTATACATGATACAGGACCGCAGATTCTAAATCCTTGTTTATTACACACCTTTGTAAAGATCACTGCCACCCCACCCCTACTTCTCTTCACCCTTCTTCTATGCCTGTGAATATATATGAAATACTCTCCATTCCTGATCTCTTATGAGGGGTACTATAAAACCACAAGCCCAGAAATCCTTCTCCATCCCACCCCCCAACAAACAACAACAAAAACCACTGCTGAAAAACAGCTCAATCATGATTCCTTATGGTTTGCATGATGCTTTCACATGCTTTGTTTCATTTCATTCTTGCAACAACCCTGTGAGGTCCATGGGGCAGGTAGCATATTCCCAATTTTACAAATGAGGAAACTGATACAAAGAAGTAAAAATGACTTGGCCAAGGTTTACAGAATACTAAAGGGATATGAATTGAATTCTGATTCTCTCCTTGTCCACTGTTCTTTGCACTATTCCATATGGGTGTCTGTACAACCTCTAAGTTATATTTTCATAAATCAGCTTTCCATGAGATGCCTGAGAAATCCAAACTCTCAATTTACAATTAAGAGTAGGCTCATGGATTTCTCCATGCTGGGACAGGGGTGGAACAAGCATCAGGTGAAAGGGTGTCTTGGATATCAGACTACGGATGCAGCGAGGTACAATGGAAAGAACACAGACTCTGGGCTTACAGGGCCTGGGTTCAAAACATGCCTCTACCACTTACTACTTGGGTGATCTCTGGGCAGCTCACATGCCAATCCCTGAACTTCCCCATCAGTTAAATGAGGGAATTGGACAAGGTAGTCTTTGAGGTCCTCCCAGATTTACATTTTTAATCCAAAAGGCTTCCTCTCCTTTGACTCTCCTTTTACATGCCCCCAAACTACTGAAAAACCTTTCTCCTTGCTACAGAACACTACAGTTCCTCTCTTTCTCCCCGGGAAAGAAGAAAGCCAAGGCAGCTGCTTCGACCAGCCTTACTTTTAAAAGTCTGTGACTGATGCTGTCATAGGATTCCTGGTTCAAAAGCTTCTTAAAGGCCAACCATCTCCTTTTAGGGGGTGGGGGGGACAGGGGGGATTGAGGAAGAGAATGGAAGACACTTGCCCAAGCCACACAGTTAGTTAGGGTGGAATTTGAACTCAGGTCTTCAGACTCCAAATCTAAGGAGCTTGCTCTTAAACCAGGCTAACTCATCTCTTGGCACAGGCAGAAGCCTTTAGAAAGTCATGGGCCCAAGGAAGCCCTGGTTTACCTGCACCAAGGTCATCTGGGAGCCTAAGGCCAAGAGGATTTTTTCAGTCTTGGTGGGGTATGGATTGTCCCGATGCTTGTAAAGCCACTGTTTGAGGGGCCTCGCCATGTCCTGGAGGGCTTGCCGCTTGTGCCTCACCTTCCCTCCGTTCTGCCGAGCCCTGGGAAAACCGGAGAGGAGATGTAGGGTTGATTGGTACAGCATGACAAATAACTAGAAATCCTGTTAAGTTCCTTCCCCTGTCCCTGGTACCCTGCCTCCTCTCTCTAAAAAGGACTGGAGAGGGAAGGACACCACGGCCCACTCCTCCTCCTATCCCCTTCCAGGACGTCTAATTCCAATGCACTGAGCCTGTCCATTACAAAGGGTAGGTCCTTCCCCAAGTGTGCACTGCTTTATCCCGGATCCAGACTCAGGGACTAGTTGGCACTGCACAGAGTAGCCTTCAGCAGACAGGGATAGAAACAGGAAGAAAATGTTGGGGTAGTTGTAGAATCACAGTGTCAGGCCATTGGGAAGCAAAGAGGCTAGAAGCAGAAAGATAAATGAGGGTGGGGAAAGAGAGGTGAATGGCAGTTAATACCTTTTATGGGGAGAAGGGGTGTTCTCAAGGGTGTGTTCCAGCATGCTTGCATATGTGCCAAATATTCAGATTCTTAAGGTAGGAGGGGAGGGGTGTGTGTGTGTGTGTGTGTGTGTGTGTGTGTGTGTGTGTGTGGTGCTTGGAGGGAGAGGAGGGATGCGGAGGGGCCTACATTTGAGTGCTCAGCCGCAGCATCGTCCTTCTTGCTAATCATAAATACAACCTAAACAGCCAGTCTGGGGAGTAAGAGGTGCTGGGTCTAGGACCTTCGCTGGTTCCTTGGATTTTCCTCAGGGAACCCAGACTTTAGTGTCCGAGGGTCCCCGCATCCAAACTTACTCCATACGGTTACAGAAAAGAACAACGCTATCGCCAAGCTTGTGCAGCAGAAATATGATATGCAGAAACTGGGAGAAAATAAAAACGCACGGTGGTTAGCACCCCAGGCCCGGCTTGCTCTCGGCTCAAAGATGGGGATGTGAGCACACATTGGGAAGTAATGAGGAGTTTAGCAGCCAATAGAGCTGAAGACTTGGGGAGAAGGGGAGCGGATGATGGAGGAAGGGCCTCGTTGAAAGAAACAGATCTGGGGGAACAAGAGACCAGAAGAAGCAAAGGCGGCCCAGCAATGTTTCCAATAAAACGCCTGTTAAGGCTGGAAGCCGCCGACAGAGAGCAGGCTCAGGGCGGCTGTGCTGCCCCGCAGCCCCGGGAGGTGTCGCCCGCGGGCCGCCCGGAGCCTCCGGCTGCAGTCTCGGGATTGTCGCCTGCTTCGCGGCCCCTTTGGGTTTCTGCCTTTTAAAAGACTTCATTTGAAATCTAATTCCGTCGGAATCGGCGGGTAATAAACTTCTGATGAAACTTAACCTCGAGTCTCCCGAGCAGCCCCGCCGCGGAGCGCAGGAGCCGCTGCAACTGTGAAGGTGCCAGGGGAAGGGGAAGCTCGCATATGCCCCACAGTAACCCAGCTGGCCGGGTGCTAAACCCTATTAGGCTTCTGTCAGTGCCTCTGTCCCTCTCTCGGGAATGTTTGATCAGCTCGAACCTCTCTTAGGCCTCCGCCCGCACTCCCTTCCCCCACAGCAGCCCCTTCACCAGAGCTAGAGCTCCAGTGCGGTCACCGCCGGCACGCGTTTCCTTCCACCTCAAGGCTGCCCTTCCTTCTGCCCTGCTACGCTTGCCCACAGCTGGCCAGATGCGCTACAGAAGTTTGTGCTTAAAAGGGATGCACTCCAAAGAGTTATCCTGTGCAAAAGTACTTAGCTTACAGGAGGGAAAGGAAGATAGAAAGAAAGAAAGAAAGAAAGAAAGGAAGAAAGAAAGAAAGAAAGAAAGAAAGAAAGAAAGAAAGAAAGAAAGAAAGAAAGAAAAGAAAGAGAAAAAATCAAGAAAGAGAGAAAGAAAGAAAAGAAGGAAGGAAGGAAGAAAAGAAAGGAAGAAAGGCAAAAAAGAAAAGAAAAAAGGAAGGAAGAAAGAAAAAGAAAAGAAGGAAAGGAGGGAGGGAGGAATGAGGAAGGAAGGAAAGAAGGAAGGAAAGCCTAACTGAAACTTTTTTTTTAATCTCTTCTTTTAAAAAAAAATCAGATTCCCCGGTAGTCCAATCAAAGCCGAAAAAGAGAATTCTCAGAGAAGTGACAAAGAAAGCTTTACCCGGGCTCGAGGCCCTGGCTTTGCTTTCGGAATGCAGTTTAGCCATTCCCAGTCTTGCTTCTAGGATGCTCAGCCGCAATTGAGCTGGAAAAGGGAATGCGGGATTGAGGGTTTATGGAATCCCTAAATTAGGCCTATTTAAGAGATTGGGATGGACCAGGGTAGAAGGTAAATCAGCTTAGAAGCCGACCCTGCCTTGAGAAGCAGATGGTGAAATCTTTAAAATGTCAAGCGCTGAACCCCGGAGATGAGAACCAACTAGTTCAAATCACTGACGGAAGAAACATGCTTCCGAGCTCTTTCACCGGACAATTTCTCTCTCTCTCTCTCTCTCTCTCTCTCTCTCTCTCTCTCTCTCTCTCTCTCACACACACACACACACACACACACACACACACACACACACACACACACGGTATTTACTTTCCCACTACATAAGGATGGGAGCTAGTAGAAGGGGATGGGGGACATACCCTGTCCTCCTGTGTCTGAGACTGAGGTTATCTTTGATTGACGGGCTGTCAGGGATGACCACCTCCGGGTGGTGGTGGTGGGTCCCATCCAGGACCCCGTTGTAGGGTCGACCACCCCGCTCCCTGTCCTTGGCGCCGCTGTCCTCGAAAAGCACTTGGCTACTGAGCTTGTTGAAGACGATGGTGTTCATGGTCCAAGCTGGGAGGCCGTCGCTTTGCGGCCGCAGCGACTAGGAGACGTGCAGTTTGGAAGTCCAGATGACTTGATTTCTGCGGAGAAGAAGGCGCATCGGGTTACTCGAGGAAACAGCTCACATCCCAGAGAGTCCCCAGGGCTGAGAAAGGGATTTCGAGGCTAGCTTGGCCCAGAGATCTGGCTCGGAAGAGAGTCTGGTGCTGGGGGTGGGGGGTTGGGAATGGGGGCGGAGGGAGATGGAAAAACGTTATGAATAGACAGCATCTCACCTGGGCTGGGGGCGGGAGAACCTGCCTTGTCAGATCATCCCCGGATCATCACCCCGTTTTGGGGGGCAAACTTTCCTTACAGGGCTACTGACTATGCCTATTTCGGTTTTTTCTTGAGATCACGCAGCAATCAGGTTGAACAGTTGCCCACAGACACCCAGCCACCACCCCTAGTCTTCCTCCAAGGATTCGGTGTGAGGATTGGGGAATAATTTAGGGAAGTTTTAGATTTTAGAAAAGAGCCATTGTCTACAACGGTTTCATTCTGAGAAAAGCACACTGCGGAAGATTGGGGGGGGGGCGGCGGGAAGGGAGCCAAAGGACGGGCTAGGCAGAGACTGTCGCCTCAGTCTCCCCTAGTCTAGACCTGGCATTCCCAAGGAAGTTAAAGGTTTCATTGGGGAGGACTGAATCACGAGAATCAATAACCTAAAGAATCAGGTGACCAACCAGGATTGGATGATTTTTATTGTGTCCTAATTCCGGATGTTATTAGGCACAAACTCCATACTGGACTCAATCCTGCACTAAGAAATCAGGGCCGAGGACTGAAGTGAAGGATAAAGAATGATTGACTCTAGACCTGGAAAGTAGAGTCTAGTCAGGGTTGGGTCAAAGTCTCCTCTGCACCTCTGCAGGCGCTGCAGTACCCAGAAAATCCTTCCAGCTTAACCCTCTGGACAGTGAATCTCCAGGGTCCCCCACACTATATCAGCCCCCACTTCGCCGCATCCCCCGACACACACACACACACACACACATACACACACACTGCAGCCCCAGATCTAAGATATTTGAGGGAGGTAGAAGAACCTGGCCAGCGGCTTTCCTACCAATAAGCCATTCGGCGAAACCGGGTTCCCACTTCCTAGATCCTTTACCCCTGGGCACCGGGTTAGCATTTCAAAGGCTGCAGACTTGATGAGGGGAAGGAGTCCAGGGAGCTTGCTCCCCGGGCAGTCCGGGCCCCACCTTTGCCTTTTCCTCTTCTTTCTCTCCCAAGCTTAGAGCTGCAGCCGCCTCCCCCTTTCCCCCTCCCCCCCCCCGGCAGACCCGCCGCTTGTTGGCTCAAGCTGCAGCCTCGTGGAAACAGAAACAGACCGCCACGCTCACCTCCGAGGGGCGTGATGTTTTGTCTGCAGCTAGCATGCATTTGACCGCCACCAGGGAAACGTTAGGGAAAGTTTCTCATTGCCCAACCTTGAGCTGTATTATTGAACGTCGGCTTGCGGCTGGTCCGCTTCGCCACCCCCCCCCCCACAGTCCCCCTTTCCCCAGAGTCTCTAGGCATCTCTTGTTTCATAAAATCAGCCCCCATCCCCTTTCCTGTAGCAGCTGAGGCTGCCTTAGATGTCGCTTTGGCGCACGTCCTCCCCCCAGCGTTTATACGCGCGTGTGCGCGCACACACACACACACACACAAACACACACACTCGCCCACCCTCTCCCGGCCCATCACCCCCAGCCACAGCTGCAGCAGCAGCCCTTCTAAGGTATTTAGGGCTCTGCACACAGAAATTAAAAAGATGGCCACTGTCAATATTTGTAAGGAGGTAATTCAGACGGTAAGCTTGGCTGCACGGTAAAATACAGCATGACTTGACGTCTGAGTCTTCCAGGAGGAGACAGGTACATCACTCTGTGAGTGTGTGTGTGTGTGTGTGTGAGAGAGAGAGAGAGAGAGAGAGAGAGAGAGAGAGAGAGAGAGAGAGAGAAACTGGATATATGTTTGAAAGAAAGTCACATCCTCAGATTTTCCACGGTTTGCTGCCTCTGCGCTACAAGCTGCTTCTTTCTCCCTCTCTTCCCCCTCCCCGCTCCAACCACCTCCCCCCCACCAGCGCTCCGGGATTAGCAAGAAAAATCCTCAACTTTAAAAACAACAACAACAACAACAACAACACACACACACACACACACACACACACACGTCTCGCTACTACCTGGTGGGGGGCGGGTGTTGGCGCTTCGATGGTGGGTTTGTTTATTTCCATTGACTAAGGAAGCGGGCCGGGAGGTGCAGGTGAGGATGGAGGTGGAGGCTGCAGGGTTGGGGGTTGGGGGAGTGATTGAGAAAAAAGTGAAAGGCGGGGGAAAGGGTAACTCTTTAGGTCCCGAAGCAAAAGGACGCGTAAACTAAATGCCTCGGGGACCGTGAGCTAACCAAAGGAGAGACCTCCAGCTCCCAGTTTAAATGCCCACTCGGGGTCTCCCGGGAGTGAATGGCTGCGCTCCACGCCATGCCCTCTGCCGGATTTCCAGGTAGTTTATTCCATTCGCTCCTGGCACTCTTACTCTTTCACCTGAACCCTGGATTCGAGTCCCAGAGCCTGTGGCTGTTCGCTCTGGTAAGAGTCGCCCATCGAAGATGGAGCTGCGGTTAGACGGTAATCTCGACTAAACCGACCCACGGACCTCTCTACCTCTCCCCGACACCTCCTCCGCTTTCAAGCTACAGACCGGCGGGCTTGGGTCCGAGCCCGGCCAGAGCTCGAAGGCGCGCGTGGACAGACCTTGTCAGACGCGACTACTTTGTCCCGCATGCGGGGCCCCGAGCGGACAGCGGCGTCGGCCAGCTGCTGCTCCAGCGCTGGCGGGCCCTCCAGCCTAGCGCTTGCAGCCGGGTCCTCTGCTAGGCGCGGGGGAGGGAGGGAGGAAGGCCGGGCTGGGGCGCGGGGTAACCTCCGCTCACCTTCTCAGCCTGGCGTCACGCACAGGCTGCTCCCCAACCAGCTCTCCAGCCAAGTCGGCCACAGCAGCGAACCCGCTTTGGGGGAGAACAGCTACCCCCGCCTTCACCCCAACCTCAGGAAGGTACCTGTTGCCGCGGGATCCAGTGGCTCTCTTCCGCGGGTGATAATCCAGCTTGGTTGCTATGCCCGTTCCCATCCCCACCACATGTTTTCTATGCATAGATCCCGGGCGCTAACCACACGAACCGCGTCCGCCTCCGCGCTTTATTTACCAAGCGGGCTGTGCGAGGCCCCGGAACATGGATAGAAAGACCTTCTCATGTTTCTCAGCTGCGGAGCTCAGCTCATGAACATCCTGCCATTGCGGAATCCACCTTCCCGGGCGGCGCCGAGGGGAGGACGCTCGGCCACACAGAGGAGGCGATTGTTAACTCCCTCCGATATTGTCTACCGCCTACGGGGCCGGCCCTCTTTCTGGTGGAGAGAGGGGCGCCCGGGTGGGCTTCCCTGCAGCCCCTAGGGGACCCTAGGGCAGGCTCCTCAACCCAGAGAAAGAATCCCCACCCCTGTCCCTACCCTCAAAACAAGCGAAGTTAATACTCATCGTCTTCTTGAAGAATTCAGATCATTCGTGGGCCCTCTGTACAGGCCTTCTAAAGAGATGGGGAGCTCACTACCGTATCGTGGTGACCCCAAAGACCCAGCTCCACCAGTGCCTCGACCTCCAGGACAAATTTCAGTCAAGGGCGTCTAGTGATGTTTTCTTTTAGGGATTTCTTTGGGTTGAGAGACGGGTTTTGTTTAAATGTCTAATGCGCACCAGTAGGAAGAAAGGGAAAGGATGGGGGTGAGATGGGATGAGGGAGAGGACACTATCACCAGAGAATTAGTGCTCTTCGGTCTGCTATGGGCACAGCTCGCATTTCCGTGTGCTTTTTGTCAACCCAAAACCTCCAGAGAATCGGGCAGTGTATCTATCTCCCCAGGGACTCTGGTACGCTTTAGTACCAGTGATTACGCTGCTCTCGTCAGGTCATCCCGCAGAGATGCTCTTCCTCAGGCATCAGACCGGCAGTCAATGTCATTCCCAGGCTTCCTGCATTAAAAGAGCTGCGAAAAGTGGGGTGTGCGAGCACTTGTGTCTGAGTGAATAAGAGACTGTCGGGAAATGTCTCAGGCACAGGGAAGAAGGGAAAGTATGGAGACGTGGGTGTCATTCAAGCGTCAGCCAGGCAAGAGACACTGGGCAAGATTGCTGTTTAGTTCCTTAAAATAATAACGACATTTCTATAAGGGTTCGGAGCTCATAAAGCGTTTCTCACAGAAAACCGCATTTGACCCTCACAATAACCCGCGGAGGTAGAAGCTGCAAGAGTAAGGATGCCTGTTTTATAGGTAGGGAAACTGAGGTTGGGGAGGTGTTTACACAGCTAGGAAGCGTCAGAAAAAAAGATTTGAATCTAGGTCTTCCTCACTGCAGGTTCTGCAGCAAGCCACTCTGCCTACGTTTCTCCAAGGGAACACGTTCTGAGTGCGAAATTAGTTTTAGGAAACCAGGATTACGGGTGGGGGTAGGGTTGGGCGAGTTGAGACCGTTGGGAGGGGACAAGTGCAGCAAAGTCGGGGAAATTCTGGAGTACCCAACAGCTCTCAAGCTGCACGGATGAAAAATAGAGAAATAAACAAGTGACTGGGCAAAATGATCACGAAAGACATTGTCAATTCACCTAAGAGACTAATTGAATACTTAGAACACTTCCCATACCACAGCTCCTGAGGTTTAAGCGCTCGAGCTAGCCAAACAAGGGGGCTCAAAAGTTCCTTATCAGCCTCCAGCCTGGCTCACCAAGTCGCCTGTGTTTACCCTCTTGGCTTTCTCTGGCTGGGCCGCCAACTCCACGGCAAAGACACCTTTTATTGCTTCTTGAATAAAAAACCCGAGTTACCAGAAACCCGGAGGAGTTTTAGTCCTTCTCCACCTCCAAAATTAGGCGAGTCCAAGACAAGGCCGCCTAGAGATCTTTGAAAAGCTCATCTTTAAAATGCTATTTCTGAGACTATTAGTCTCAGAAGACCCCTGGAATTTAAAATACTTTCTTTCCACACGGTCTTGGACACATAATCAGGGGGGCTCAAATGTAATCTAAGCAGAAAGGCAAAAATTAAAGACTTGCTCCCCAAATTAGAAAATATGTCACGCCAGCCAAATGTTAACCATCATCCTGATCATATTCCCAATTTCCCCCTTTCCCCAGTTGTATTCATAACCCAGTTAGAGAAATCCCATGTGGAATCATTTACACATAAACCCAAGCAGGTCCTTGGTAAAGCTATGTTGGCTCCGTGTGTAACTCTCTAAAAAGGAGCTTTTACTAAGACCTAGAGGAAGACCTCTGATTACAAGACCAACGTGTGCTCACACACCCTAAATTGTACTGTTACATACACCTTGTTGTCTGAGCTACTAACTTTCACTGGACAGGTTTGCCAGATGTTTCAACAAAAATAGACTACACATGTGGTTGTTGGAGAAACCTTAAATTTCATAGTCTCTTTTTAATAATTTCAGTCCTTGTTTTATAAGATGATTGAAAATGTTCACTGCTGCATGTGATGAAAATAGACTAGCATGCTGATGGCATATTTTTAGTTGGTAAAAACATCAGTAATATTGTAGACAGATGTTTGGTGTACAATTATTCTCATCTTATTGACACATTCATTGTACTGTTAAATTGAGGGAAACATATTTTGCCTTTTTACTAAAATAAGAACTAGAGTTAATATGGTTATACTATTGTCAGTGTATTTATGGAATTTACACATTAGGGGATCTTTTCATGTAAGATTTGTGCTTTTTTTTCCCCAAGTCTTGATGTAAGCTCTAGGGTTTACTCTTTCTTCAAAATCTCCATCTGTTTTTAGTATAGGAATAGCTCATACCTTAGCAATTCTCAAGTTAACACACTGAAATGTTGATTTATGATTATTCACCTGAAGGATGGCTTGGTAGAAGAGACAGCTTGACTTAGGTGATAGAGTGCTGACTTCCAAGTTTTGAAGACTTGGTTTGAATCCTAATGTAAACACTCACTAGCTGCATGACTTTGGGCATGCCATTTAATTTCTCAGAGCCTCAGTTTCCCCAAATGTAAAATGAAGGAAATAATAGCATTACCTCACAGGGTTGTTGTAAGGTTCAAATATATGTAATGTATTATATAAATGAGTTTATTTTTTCAATGGTACATTTTGAAATGAAAAATTCCCTGGAATGGTCAATGTCCATAATAAAAATCAACATATACTTCTTTTCCTCCCCTAGACTAAAGTATTTTTCTTTTTCAGTCTTCAGATAAACAAATCCAATAAGTTTAAAATTTCTACTTCCTATCCTATGGTTTAATTTTGTGTATTAATTCCTGTATTAGTTAATGTGGAAGTAAATTATATTCAGGCAATTTCCTACACTATACCAACCTCAGTGTTTCAAATGGATAGTATCTGAATTATAATTTTGAAATAGTTTTGAAGAGGAAACATTAATAGATTTAGAAAATTATGAAGTGTTTTGTGGGGGCATTATCATGAGTAGTATAATTCTGATCCCTGCCCTGCTGCTGCCTGGGGATCTGGCACTGGACAAATAATTTAATTGCTCCAAGTTTTAGCTTTCTCATCTGTAAAATGGGGAGAGAATGATACCTGTATGTAAACCACACAGGGTGATCATGAGTATCAGATGAGAACAGGTTCTCGAAAACATATGGTGATATCGTTATTATTGTGGTAGTGGGATTTATTTTAAGAGGCAGATTAAGATAATTTTGTGTCTCATGCTCTACTTCATGGGACTTAAGACAGAGCTGTAAAACCCAAACACTTTTTACCTTCTGTTGGGGAAGGCAGAGGTTTTGTTTTAGAAATTTGACATTTAACTTGAGAATCTTGTTATATGCGGTCACTGTTTCCACTCGTGCCTTGAGAAAGCAATTTTTATCTTTTAGGCCCCATCCCAGGCGTCAGTAAGTAATTCAAAAACAGGGATGACAACATTTGAAAGACTGATGTCTCTGCTCTTCTCCTCCCATCTCCCCCACCATCTCCTCCCCACGTGGGGTAAAAGAGTGAATAGATGGATGGACAGATGGATAGACAGCAGGTTCCCATTCCAGCTGGCTAATCAGACCATTAGAAATCTGCATTTTGAAAGAAAGGCTGGGAAAACACAGAAGGCTGAGAAGTGAAAAGACCAGCCAAACAGCATGAGTTGAGCTTTAGAAGCCACTGGCCGGGAAACATCTAACAAGCCTTCAAGAGCTGAGCCGTGTGTGAACTACCCACCAGTCTCTTGTAAATTTCATCCTTACCCTCACTTTTCTTTTTCAACTTCCATTCCAAAAACTTCCAATAAAAATGAAGGCTATTCTGTTACTATTTTCAGAGCACATTAAATATCTAATTAGAAATGCACATGGGCTGGTTATGGCTTTAATTAAAACTATTGAACCAGTTCTCTTCTACAGAGCATTTCGGTGCATATCAGTTTAGGAGCAAGTGAAGGTCCTCAGTGCATGGGTTTCTTCCTACAACAGAGTATGGTAGCACTGAAAGGCCACTGAAATCTTACTTCTGACCAAATTATGTGAGAAAAAACTGACAAGATATTTGTTTTGTTTTGTTTTTGACCAGAATTGTGTCTCCTTTATCTGGGAAGTTTCTAGTGAGGAAATTCCTTCTACCCATGGAGATACAGATGAGCAACATTTGTACAACCTAGAGTCTTAGAAAACTTCCTAGTTCACTAACAGAGGTGAGACAGACTTGAACTCAGGTCTTACAATCTCTTAGACCAGCTCTTTATCCACCCTATCCACTCTATCCGCTACCATGCTGCTACTCTCCAAAATAACATAAGAAATAATTAAACCAGAATAGTATATGATTTAAAGAGTGTTAGCATTAGAAGAAACCTTATAGATAGTTCAGTTTAGTCGCTGTGTTTTACCAAAAGGAAAATTAAGGCCTAGAAGTGAAATGATTCCCTAAAGGTCATTTAGTAGAAAAGTCTGGGAGAGGGTCTAGGTTTCTTTTTCATTATCTCTATTGTTGGGTTTTACTTTATGTTAGAGTAAAGGATGGAAACTGAAAGAAATTTTAAGTTTAAATTGCACGTTAGAGTCCCCAAATCATTTTGAGCAGTTTATTCTAAATTGTTATAAAAATTTAGGCCTTATAAAATCAAGCATTTTAATTTCAAAAGTAGAAGGAAGAAAAAAAAGTAGAGGAAAGGTCTTTGAAACAGAGGGTAATTAAGAATTTAATTTTTGGAATCCAACTGACTCAAGGCACTTAATAGATTAAAAAAATTAATAATTGTAATGTATTGCTTTTCTAATTACTAAGATGGCTTCTTGACTGATGAGCTCTAGGAAAACACTTGATTAATGGATGCAGAGGTATTTGCTTATAGGTAGAATTCAGAAGGTAAGGAAAAAAGGAAAGGGAAAATTTCTTTCTTCCATATTAGGTAGGATATGTGGGGGGGGGGGATACTTTGGGAGTCAAGCTGGTTTTTGAAAAAATGCATCTCTTTTCCTTTACATTCCATTTTGTCTGTGTATTTTCAAGGGCATTTTGGAGTATTGATAGAATTTTTATATGTAGTATTGATTTTCCGGTATTGATACTTATACTTCTTGGGGTGAAACATTATTCTTCCCAGTAGTGTCAGTTTAATCTTAATGACAGCTCTTCCTGAGATTAAGATTCAGCAAACCCAAACTTCATATATAGGATGCTTCTTTATCCCATAATTTGTGTTCTTTTTATACTGCATCATCAATTAATACTTTGGGAGTAATTTCATGTGAGATGCTCAGCCAGGAAGTGCACAATATTTGATTTAAATGACTCAGTTCTTGTCTACTAGAAACTTGTAAACCAAATACATGAGGGTATTATAAAGAATGATTTGGGATTTCATCACATAGGGGATTACTTCCCAAACAAGCCTATCTGTGACTTAGGAAATAAGAACCAGAGAATTGCCTGAGGTACATAGATTTCTCTCTAGGGATGATTCAGTTAGTCAGTATGAGGGAGAAGAGCAGAACCTAGGTATTCTAGACTCCAAGCCCATCACTACATCCACTAAGCATCACTCCTGATGCACACCACTCTAAAGAAGAAGACCCAGAAAAACAAATAAAACTTTGATCTTAAAAAATTATACTGTATCTGGTTTAATAATTCTATCTAATATAGCAAATCTATAACTCACCTGTGGGACTACATGGGGAAAACTGAAGAACACAGATTGACCATTTTAGTGCCTGATCAAAGTCTTAGAAACTTATTACCAGCTTCCTTCCTGAAAGCATGTGACAAGGAAATATGATGCCAGAAATTTGAGCCTGATTTAAAAAGAGCACTTTTGCTTTTTAAATCAGTATTTTCCAAGGTATCAAGGAATTTCTGAATTTCAAAAGAGATGTCTAAAGAGTTCATAGATCACAGGAACCTCCTTTTAGAAATGGAATGAAACTTAGTGGTTATCAAGTACGACCTCTTTCTTACAGATAAGGAAACTGAAGGCCAGTGTGGGAAGGAGGTGACTTGCTTGGGTTATATGACAGAGCTAACATTAAACTAAGATGCCATTATTCAAAATTGGTAACACTCATCCAGCTTAATTTGTACACCATGTCCCTCTTCTACTGCATGCATATGTATACCTGGGAATGGGGTAGCAGAGGGAATGAGAGGAGTTAGACTATATATACACTTATGTTAGATACCTAGTGAAATATTTATGTGAGGCTTGTGGGTGGAAAATCCCTTGCCCCCCTCCATGTATGACTTACAGTGCCTCTGGGCATGAGTATGTGGGCCACATGGTCATTTACAGGAGTATAGCCTATGGTTGGGAGGGAAATGGGGAGGACCAGAAGAGGTATGGCTATTCATGCCAACTATATATTCTGTAGCATACTACCTCTGACCTTGGAAAGTCAGTGTGTGTGTGTGTGTGTGTGTGTGTGTATGCATTTACTTTTACTGATCAGTCAGAAGATCTAATTCAAAATAAGGCATAAATTTAATGAAATCACACAGAAAAATAGCATTGGAACATTCCTCCCATAAATCTAGTGCCTACTTTTCCGTAAGTACACAATGGGAAGAGTGGAGATACATAGCAATCACTCACGGAGGCACATTAGTAAAGAACACATAAATACCTAAGACAACAAATTTTAAAGATGAAAGGGAATAACTATTTTTATTTGTGCCCTGGTGATACACAGCAACTTTCTGACTCAGTTGTAGGAAAAACTGGCTGAGCAAATCCTGTAGCATTTGGCCTGGGAGGTAAGCTCTTATCAGGTCAGGTCAATTTGGCTAATATTCAATATTCCAAGTATGAACCTAAACACATAGGGAAATGAGGCTAGCATGTGGATGTACATATGTGTACAGCCACACGATGAAAGATACAATACTGAATTCCATTCCCTGAGGAGGAACTCTGTGCTTCAGAAAGTCATTAAGTAATGCTTACATTTGTCTTACTTTTAGACTTTTCAGATGCTAAGTGATAGGTTGTCAACTTGGCAAGAAAATTTTTAAGTCCCAATGAATGAATTCAAATAATAAATATTAAATAGACCCCAATAATGTCCGAATCTGTGGATATCCAAAGGTCCTGCAACCCAACTCCCTAATTTCTCCTTCATAACTGGAGACGGAGCTTCACATACTTCTGATAGTCTTAGAGCTTAGATAAGCCAGCAGAAAGGTATACTTAGAAGGCCTTTCAGCTTGAAATTTTGTTTTTTTTTCTTCCTTTTCACTTTATTGATGGTTTTTTGCTTTTATATCACATTCACTTCTGAATATACTCCTCCACTCCCTTCTGTCCAGATAATTTCCCTCATAACAAAGACTTTTTTAAAAATACAACAAAATCAACCTATGCTTTGTTCACATATAACATTCCATAAACATAACCCCTCTCTCCCACTTCTACAATAACAGGAAGAATGTACATTTCTTCCTCTTTTTTCTTAGGCCAAGCTTGGTCAATAGAAATAAACTACATCCAGTTACACTATATCATTCTTTCTCTTTACATTGCTGTAGCCATTATGAATAGCATTTTTCTGGTTCTGCTTACTTCACTTCACATCAGTTTGTATGAGTCCTCCCATGATACTCTGCATGATTTGTATTTATTGTTTTTTACAGTATGGTAACATTTCATTGCATTCTTATACTACAATATGTTGCACCATTTCCAATGAATGAGAACTTTTTCCCAGTTCTTTGTTACCATGAAAAGTTCTGCTAGGATTAGCTTAGTACATATGGGCTCTTTCAAGATGTCTTTGACTTCCTTAAGGGTATAAAGCATTGTCTCTGTGCCAAAGGGCGTGGAAATTTTAATAACTTTTTTCCCATAATTTAATTCTGCCCCCCAAATGATGAGACCAATTCATAGCTCCACCAACAGCTTTCTCATCTTCCTACAGCCACTCTAGTGCTGATTATTTTTCTGTTTTGTCATCTTTGCCAATTTTCTGGGTATAAGATGAAACCTCGGAATTATTTTAATTTGTATTTTTATTACTATTAATGAGTTGGAGCAATATTTTCATATGGTTATTAATAGTTTGAAATTCCTCTTTTGAGAACTGTTTATTCATTACCTTTAACCGCTTATTGGAAATCATTTCCTGTAATAACATTCTCAAAGTGGTCCTTCATAGAATCTGAGGGTTGGAGGAAACTATAAGAAGATACAGAGTCTATTCTAAGGCAGCTGAGAGAGAAGTGGATAGAGCACCGTGAAGCTGGAATCCCATTTTAGATTGTAATATCTAGTCTTGGCACAACAGACAAAATGATATACCAGAATATTCTCCATTGTCAATCTGCTCTCAGATTTCAAGACTTGTGTTTTATTTTAATCAGTCAAATCAGCACAGCACAGGAAGAGATGAATTTCAGGATTTGAGAGCTAGACTTTTCAAAAGTGATGATAATCTTTCCCATGGTATGAAAATTGATTATTATAACAGATAAATTGTGTGCTATGGGGACTAACAGAGAGTGTATTTATCTGTATGTCAATCATTTCCCATATTGAAAGAAAACATTAAGGGAGCATATCAAAGATATACACACATAGGCAATAATTTGGACTGAAAATTTTCTGATGGGTTTTAAAACTAGATGAAAACCAAGTAAAATAATTTTAAATGGCTGTGAAAGATGATTCTTTATGCTTGAAAAACAACTAAAGGGGAATCCCGTACACTAAGTACAAGGAGTCAAGTCTAGGCAATCACTCAGAGCATTTGTTGATCTCTAAGGGGAGAATTCCACCTGTCTGTGATGCTCATAGCTCTTGAGTCAGTGTTGTGTTTGTCTTTTGTTTTTGAAGAGGACCATGGCATCAGGGAAATGATGACATGACTTGATTTGAGTGAGGGAGAGCTGTGCAAGGTCAACAGCCTCTCTTTCTCCTCCAGAGCCATCTGGGTCCAGTGGCCTGATATTCACCAGGAAGACAGGAGATGGCCCAGGATGCAATGGGAGACCCTGGCCCTTTTAGGCTCAGGCTTTTTCATGTCCTCACTTAGAGCGAGGTAATTAATACCTATTCAGTGAATTGGCCTCTTTAAGAAGTCTGAGACATGTCAAAGAAGTAATAGGAAGATCTAGCCCTATCTCTCCACTAACACAGCCACCATTTTCTTTTCTTTTTTTAAATCTTATTCAATATTTTATTTTTCCCAATTACATGTAAAAACAATTTTAACCTTATTTTTTTCAGATTTTGAGTTCTAAATTCTCTTTCTCCCTCCCCTCTCCCCTATTGAGAAGGCAAGCAATTTGACATGGGTTATACATGTGTAGTCATGGAAAACATATTTCCACATAAATCATTCTGTAAAAGAAAACAGAGACAAATACCCTAAGAAAAATAAAGGAAGTGAAGAAAAGGTATCTTTGATCTGCATTCAGGCTCTACCAGTTCTTTCTCTGGAGATGGACAGCACCTTTCATCATAAGTCCCACAGAATTGTCTTGGATCATTGTTTTGCTGAGAATAGCTAAGTTATTCATAGTAGATCATCATACAATATTGCTGTTATTTCATACAATGTTCTGGTTCTGCTCATTTCATTTTGCATCAGTTCATCTAAGTCTTTCCATGTTTTTCTACAGTGGCCATTTTCATTTAGACCCCTATCATGCCTCATCTGGGATAATGCAATAGTGTCCTAATTGGACTCTGGGCCACCAGTCTCCACTGATCCAATCCATCCTTCACATGGCTACAAAACAATCTTTCTAAAGCAAAAGTCTGACCAGGTCATGGCCCTGCTTAAGGATCTTCAGGGGATCTCCATTGCCTCTCAGATAAAATAAAAACTCCCCAGCCTGGCATACAAAATTCTTCACATCTAGCTCTAGCCTAAACCTTTAGATTTATTTCAACTACTCCTCTCCATACACTCTTACTTAGTTTTTTGCCCAAAGATTCTTATTTTGAAAAATATTTTGATAACTGTAGTTGAATGTGATTTGTAATCTTGTGTGTTTTATTTTAAGTATTTAAAAGCATTATTCTTAGAAAAGGTCCATATGTGCCAGCTAATGGTGTAGTGGATAGAATGATGATCTTGAAGTTAGGAAAGTCTGAGTTCAAACCCTGCCTAAGATAGTTACTAGCTGTGTGACCCTGGAAAGTCACTTACACTCTGTTTGTCTGTTTCCTCAGCTGTAAAGTAAGGATAATAATAATAGCACTTACCTCACTGGGTTGTTGTGAAGATCAAATTTGATAATATTTGTAAAAAGCACAGTGCCTGGCACACAGAAGCTGCCATATAAAGGTTTGTTCCCTTCTTTTCTCTTCCCTTTCCCCTTCCCCACCAAACGGCCAAAAGGGATCAGAGCCTTACAAAAGGTTAAGAATCTTTGTTCTAGCTAAACTGAACTATTTGCTGTTTCCCAAACTCAGCACTTTGTCTTCCATCTCCATGTGTATTCTCAGGCTCTCTGTCATGCCTACCATACATTATCTCTTGTCTTCTTTGCCTCTTATCATCAGGGTTATTCAAGGCTCATGTCATATGTAATCTTCTATGGGACATGTTTCCCGATCCTCTCAGTTACTAGTGCTCTTGCCTCCTCAAAATATCTTGCATTTACTCATCTGTTCACATGTGGCATTCTCCCAGCAGAATGTAAATTCCCTGAGGTCTAGGGGTGTTTTCATTTTTGTCTTTGTAGCCTGAGAGCCCAGCACAGTGCTTTGCATGTAGTAACTGCTTTATAAATGCTTGTGGATTGGATTGGATTAGAAGAAAATATAGAGTTCAATAACAGACACAAAGAATTTCTGAATTCAGAAAAAAATACATATAACTGAATGTGTGCCTTCAATTCCATCTATTAGCATAGCTGAACACAAAATGCAGCCTAAAAAGTGAAAAAAGACTACATCAAACAGGAAAATCCCTTAAATTAATTTTTTTTCCTGGATAGCCAAATTATATTGAATTTATGGGACAAAGCATACAGAGATTACAGGATCATACATTTAGAGATGGAATGGACCTTAAGAGGCAAATGAGTGCAGTCCTCTCATTATTGCATTATTCAGGTGAAAAAAACAAAGCTCAGAGGCAAACAAAAGTAAAAAGATAAACCTAACAACCAAAGATGGTGAAGCCTGGTCAGGCTTAAGGGAGATTCAATCTGTGGGCTTCCAAAGTCCATGAATCAGTCTATATCAAAGCACTCAGATGGCATAGGAAAGTCATGGGCTCTGCAACCAGCTGATCAGAACTGCCCTCAGAATAATGCTTAAAAGGGCCACCGTCTACCACCACCAGAATGAAAGAGGACAGTCTGAAGCTTGAAAATAACCAACAATATCACTAAAAAACCCCTACAGAATAAAACTTAGAAAAAAAAGATTATGTTGGCAATAACAGTTGCGGATTATAGTTCCAGTAAATTCCTTTAGTAGGAGACCACTTTTCTGTTAAAAGTTTCTCTTGATTGGAAGTGTGTAATATGAATAGTTTCAGATGTTAATCATATGACACACAACAAAATCTAGAGTACCATTTTTTCATGTGACTCAGTGTTAACACTTCTAAAACTTGGAAGAAACTTGTGAGTTCCTTGGGACAACTTTCATAAAGTGTCCATAACCCAAGACTCTAACCATGTGGAACATTGTTGTCAAGAGAATGTGAAAACCTTTCCTCATTTCGGTCACTTCATTCACTGGTTGGGGATGTCCAAGGAAACCTTAAATCATACACTAAAACCAGATTTTCTATATCTGTATTTAAATGGAGTTATGGGGAATTCCCTTCCTCTATGTTCAGATAGATAACTCCAGGTAACCAGGGCTTGAAATGGTCCTCATACATTATCACCTTGTGTGTGTTATGGGATAACAAAATTGATGGAAAGAAGGAAAAGGAATGTTGATAGAAAACAAGGAGTCCACAGTTCCTCTTCTCTTTCCCCCTTCCCTCCCTTCTTCTCTCTCCTTCCTCCTCTCCTTCCTTCCTTGCTTCCTTCTTTCTTTTCTTCCTTCTTTCTCTCTCTTCTCTCCTTTCTCTTAAAAGAACTGGACTCCACTCTGACACGGTATAATCTTGGCAAGTAAAAACGGATAATAATAATATATACGATACCTAGCATAGAAGGGTTTTGTAAGCATCTCATATGATCATGTATATAAAGTACTTTGTAAACCTTAAAACATGTTGGAAGTGGAGTCTGTGACCAGTGTCCAATCCAATGTAACCCTTGCCTGTCCAAATGCCTCTCCCACCAAGGCTGTAAAACTGTTAATATCTCTTTAGCAGAGAAGCTAGGAGTTTTAGCTGTGAATGTCACTCTACATGATGTTTCTCCCTATGGTGTTAGTGTGAATTTAACTTTGATCTGTGAGGAGAAAACAGAAAGGTGAAGAGAAATTTTGTTCTTATTGGAACTCTTAGCTATTATTTTTATGAAGAAACATTATTTTATGAGGAGTGAGTGTAGAGAGTGTCTGTTTTTAAGAATGAGAGTCTAGAGAAGCTGCAAATAAAGTTTTCCTGTAAGGATTACAGAGAAACTGAGAGAGACCAGAGACAAAGAAAATGGAGAAGTCTTCTTTTTTTGTGAAACAATCAGAAGCTTTAGCTTACAAAAAGGATGAAGAGGATCTTTGTGAAGAGACCTTATTTGTTATCCTGAATGAACTTAATGGTGTGAGACTGTGTTCTCAGAAGTAAAAAGAAATCATCTATAGTTATACATAGAATTTAAGGTGTCTGTGCTCTTTCTCACAGCTAAAATAGAGAAAAAATACTTGTTTTATTATTCATTTCATTAATAATAAATTACATATTCAACAACTTTAGTGTTTATTTAATCCTAGGAGGTTAAGGGACTTAACAAATAAAGATATATGATAACTATTGTTAGAAAAAGAGATTTCTCTAGTTTGTTAAGTAGATAATAGTTTATGTCCTGGGGTGGGAGCACTGAGCTTAATTAATTTACCTAGAGATATGTTGAAATTTTAGTAATTAATATCCAAATATACTCCTGGATTATCCTAGAGTACAGGATGATGAGATTAAATATGAGAATGATTAGAGCAGCACCTTAGGGGAATGACCAACCAATGAGGTTTGTTGACCCTTTGTAACCCTGCCACACATGATCTCTAAACCTTGGTGGTGGTATTGGGGGTTGGGTGTCCTTTAGCCTGCTACAATTGCAAGAACTAAGTGTTAATTAAGCACTCACCCCGCCCCTCCAAATCACTCAGGAACAGGCCTGCACAACCTGCAGGCTGTGGGCTGCTTGCTGCACACCAAAGGATTTTGTAGAGGACATTTTTCTGGGGGCACCCGAAGTCCAACCTTCAGGCCATAAGCTGCCCATGGGCTTTGACTCTTTTAGGCTTTTGTTCTCAGGGAACTAACCGCTAGACTTCTTGTGTCTCTACCTCCTTTGTGTGCAGTGTCCCAGTTTCTAACATTGGTCTAAGATTTGGCATGGATCATCTAATCAGACTGACTCAGAGCCTCCATATTAATAGCAAAAGCCCCCTCTAACCCCTTGCCGTGCTGTATTTCTGTTAAGTCATTTACAAAACATATTGTATACAATTTTAAGACAATTTCAATCTGAGTATTAGTAAGAAAATATCAATGTATCTACCAACCCAATCCTCCCCAGACCAGGCTGCCTTCAGCCCTGGAAGATCAGTTCTGAGTAGTTCTCAGTAAGGAGCTAGCAAGAACCACTACCCAAGTTTTTCCACTGAACACAAAACTTCTGCAACAGGTCAGTGTCTAGTCTTTTGTATCTTGGAAAGCTGAAAGAGCCTTCATGTATGTCCTTGAGAATGGTACAACTACAGAGGCAGGCTGTACTGGGTCTTGATTTCACATGGAGGTAGCAGCTTCTGTATTTCTGAATCCCCAGTGATTCATTCAATTTACACCTCTTCCCCAGCAATACTGGCTCGCATGGCCAGACTATCATGGTTCAGTCCAGGCAGAAGGAAGGGAAGGGAAGGAGGAAACAGGAAAGGGAAGGAAATAAGCATTTAGATTTCATAACATATGTGCCACGCATTGTGCTAAGTGTTTTATAAAAATATTATCTCATTGATACAACCCTGAAAGATAGGTGCTATTATTATCCCCACTTTACAGTTGAGGGAACTGAGGCGAATACAAGTTAAATGACTTGTCCAGGGTCATACAGTTAGTAAGCATCTGAATTGGGTTTTGAACTCAGGTCTTCCTGAACTCTATTTACTGTACCACCTAGCTACTGAGTAGGAATGTACAAGATTCCCTTGCACAGCTTCATTCTCCCCATCTCTCCTCAAACATTTACCTTAGTCCTGACCTTGGCCCCTTTAAATCTGCCTCAGAATCTGATCTTACCATACAGCAAAGGCTCTTCAGGCATACTTAACACTCACAAGTGTTTGGGCAAAGAGAGGTATTATTATTATATAATCATGATCATTCCTTACTGGTTTTTTCCATTTCTTCCCTTTGCTTCTGCTCTCTTTCCTAATCCCTCTTTTCTGGTTCTCTTCTTTGTTTCAGAAATTTCTCTGAAGGTGCCGCTATCATATCCTGCTGACTGCCTTTTGAGTTTGAACACTTTCTTGCTGCTCCCACTTTATCTATCTCTCAGTACTTACAGAGGGCCACAATCACTCCATGGGCAGGGAGGAAAGATTGATGGCTTAGTGTAATGTATGGCAGGTGGCTGGTGAGCAGGTAGTCAGGGACATCAATCACCCTTACTTGTCCCTACATTTTTGTGGACTGGGTTACTCCTCCACCTCGAGCTGGTTTATCTCTTTAGTTACTCCCTCCCTTCTCCTTTGGAGAAGTGGCTTTCCTTTCAAACCAGCCCTGGAGAAAAATAATGAACACTCACCTCAATGCCAGGCTAGCCAGTTAGCTAGCTGTGATTATTGGAACATTTACCTAGAGAAACCCTGATCAAAAGTATCCTCTTGCCTTTAGTAAATGCTTGTTGATTGATTGACTGGTAGATTGTAAAAATAAATCATTTATGTATTTCCTAACTCTGAGCTCCCAGCCAGTAATCATGCTTTAACAAAATATTGCAGTTTTAAATCTCTTTATATTATCCCAGGAACTACCAAACACCTCTCTGCATTTGAACAATGTTAGTTTGTATGGTTAACACTTTTGGATCACATTTACCAGCCTACAAGACAAAACGAATGTTTAAATACAGAAAGATAAGTGTTTAGGAACAAACAGGAACCTCCTCTTCTACCCCACCCCCACCTCTTGGAAATAGTAGATTTATAGACCCGGACTTGACTTCTCTAGACTTGACTTCTCTAGAGAGAAATAGATAGGGAAGAAGAAGGGGAAGAAGTGAAAAATCACCAGGCTATATCTCTGCAGCCCAGATTTCAGAAGTGAAAAATTCATGCTCATGTGTCTCATGTATGATTTGCCCAAATAATTTCCATCCTGAATAATGGCACTGATGTTCCCATGATAGCTGCCCTCCTCTGTTGTGTCTGCCTTCTCCAGCAATCCTACAAATCTAAAGGGTGTTACAGGGAGAATTTTGTCAGTCAAAGGCAGTCCTCTACAAGTCCCAAGGTCATTGCAAAACCCTGGGGAGATCAAGGAGAGTAGTCCTGAGGAATTTCTGCCTGAAACCAGTACATATCCATCTCTAGAATTCTGATCCTTAGAGATGCTTGAAGGACTCGTGACCAAAATAGCAGTACATTTAGAAAAAGAGGCCTTCCCATTTTGAGTTCCAAGATTAAGAAAAAGAAGACTTGAAATATGATCAAGGAATTCATTGAAACTGGAAGGTATTCTGCAAATCCATTAGTTTGAAGCCTTGACATTTCCAAAGCAGGGAGCTCACTATTTACTTGCAAGTTTGGAACTTTTTCAGATAGTTCCTGTGAGGGGGCACAACTCTCCCTGATGACCTTGCAGGTGTAGATAGGAGTTACTTCAACAAGGGAAAGAGAGTTTGTTGTGAGAATGTGAGTGAGTAGGGGAGGGGTAGAGAGAGATTCCATTTTACTTTGGCCATGGCAGCCTTGATAAAATCACAGGCTTTTTAATTCAAATTTGTGACCAGGATCATGATATTTTTGAATATTAAGGTGAGTGGGTCTTCCTCTTTCCCTTTTACAATGACAATATGCTAATGCGATACTCCCAGGAGCGGGTAGAGAGAACTAAAAGTTTATTCTCCGGATAAACCGACCAAAGCAAACCACCAGTGATTTGTAAGGGGGAAGGGAATCAAAACCAGGGATTACTGTATTCTACATATTTAGGTCAAATAAATCCAAGTCTGAAACATTTGCAGCCCAACAATATCATCTTACTTTCTGAGTTTTTTTTAAATGACCTAGTTTCTTTAAAATCAATTCAAGCATTCAAGATGTTTATAGCAACCTGGTGTGAAGACAGAGGCTGAGATAAATACTGACCTTGCTACTTTTGTGGAATACTTTAATTTGTTATGCCTCATCAAAATGCTACATCAACAACAAAAATGCAATATCCAAAAACTCTCCCAAGAATTAAGTGATTTGATTAATGTGCTTCCAAAATTAGATATGGTTGAACATCCTGCAATCATTCAAAAACAATTAGATGCTCAATATTATCATTTTTTAAAAGATACAAATGTGGCAAAGTGGGATGAATCAGCTGTTAATATAATCTTAAAATAGGGATAGGAACAGGACTTTTGCTTTCATTTGGACAGGGGACACCCAGATAGGAAAACTTCCTCTACTGATGCAGACACACCATCTGGACGCTTTTAGTTTTAGAGAGTTGACTAGAGCCCTCAGAGCGTAAGTGATTTGCTAGGCACAACTACTATGGTGAAGGCAGTTCTTGAATCCAGGCTTTCTTCTCTCTTAGAATAATGACTAGCCCTTTGATGTTAATGATAGCAATACCATGATTGTCCTTAAAATATAAACCAGAATGACAATGTGCTATCATCGACAGAATATTTATATTTAATTTTTTTTATTCTGTTAATATTCTATAGAGGATAGAGATTGGACTTGTAATTTTGCTAGTATAGGAAACTATAATAGAGTGAGGAAATTCCCTGTACTTTTTCAGGGAAAACTTATAATCAGAGAGTTGTCTAGAGCACGGAGTAGAAAAGTGACTTGTTTAAGGTCACATAGTCAGTATATGTCAGAGGCAGGTTTGAATGCAGGGCTTCATGGGTAAAGATTAATTTTCCCTGGAAAGTAGCAAGACATTGTCTGGATCTACTTAAGTTACTAAACAATAGGATGGCCAAATAGCCTTTTTTGGGGGTCTTGAGTCAGATGCAGAGTCAATAAACTCTTACTAAAGCACCTACTATGTGCCAGGCTCTGTGCTAAGTGCTAGGGATACAAAGTAAGGTATAAGACAGTCTTTGCCCTTTAGGAGCTCACAATCGAATGGGGGAAGAAAACATAAAAAGAAGCTGAAAAGCAGGGGCATAGATGGGGGTGAGGAAGGGCTGCTAGGTGGTGCCGGTTGGGCCTGAAGTCAGGAAGAGATATCACCCTGCCATTAAAGCTCCACACCATCAAAACTATGATCTTTCCAGTAGCAATGTACATCTGTGAGAGATGGATTATATGCAAAGCTGAGCACCGCAGAATCAGCGCTGTTGAATTGTGGTGCTGAAGATTTCTGAGAGTCCCTTGGGTAGCAGGGAGATCAAATCAGTCAATACTTAAAGAAATTAATTCAGGCTGTTCACCAGAAGGTCAAACACTGAAGCTGAAGCTTAAATACTTTGGCCATACAATGAGAAAATAGGACTCATTGGAAAAGACCCTGACATTAGGAGAGATTGAAGGCAAAGGGAAAAGGGGATGGCAGAGGATGAGATGAATAGATAGTGTCGTAGAAACAATGAACATGAACTTGGACAGACTTTGGAAGATGGTGGAGGATAGAAGGGCCTGGCATCCATGGGGTCATGAAGAGTTGGACACAACTGAACAACTGGCAACAACAACAGATGGGAGTAGAGGGAGGGACTCTCTCCCACTGGGATCATGACGAAGGCCTACAGTTAGGGTGGGAAATGGTCTGAGGAAGTGAGAGTTTCATCTTGCAGAATGAGTTTCAAAAGGTCATGAAGTCAGGGAGAGTATTCAGGCAGGAAATGATGAGAGGATTTCCTTAAATGGCAGAGGATCTGGGAGGAGCTCACCAATATCCACCCCCTTCCACCCTCTCCCCCTAGAGGGAGGAGCCCTGGGACTACTGAGCACCCACCGAGGAGGCACCAATTTTGGTCTTGAATCAAGGTCTTAGATTCCCTTGGGCCATTTCAGTAAGGTGAGGAGGCAATATGGTAGAATAAAAGGAACACGAAACGGAATAAGGAAATGGGTTCTAGTCTTAACTTTTTACCTAAGAAGCTGTGTGACCTTGGACAAAACATTTTACTTCTCTGACTTTGGTTTCTTTGTCTGTAAAATGAGGGGTGTGTTGGCAACGATATCTAAGGTTACTTCCAGATCTAAAAGAGTTAAGCATCTGAGCTCTTGGAAGAGAGTAACAACTTCTGGGTAAAAAAAAAGCCCAAAGGGGAATTTTTTTTAAAATTTCCACTTATTCATTGTTTATAATTGTTTTATCTCAGCAGTTTAGAATTTTAGAGTTGAAGGGGTCTTAGTCCAGTCCAACTCTAGACCCAACCCCTATATTTCTCTGGGCTGTGATTTCCAGCAAATACCCTTAGTAAACACTTCCATTACAACTTAGTGCCTACATATCAGGGTGCCAGAAACTCATGGAAGATGATGTTAACCTTACCCATTCCACTTTGGGATAGTTCGCCTTATTAGAAAGTGTTTCCTGTCACTGAGATGAAAGCAGTTTATTTATAACATTCATCCATTGCCCTTAGCTCTACCCTCTGGGGCCATGCAAAACAAGTCTGTGGTTCAGTATAGAGAGAGCTAGAGCTGGAGTCAGGAAGACTTGATTTCAAATCCTGCCTCACATCCTTGCTAGCTGTATGATTCTGGGCAAGTTGCTTAACCTCTGTCTGCCTCACTTTACTCATCTGTAAAATGCTGAAAACACTAAAAAGCACATACCTCCTAGGGCTGTTGTGAGAATCAAATGAGATAAAGTTTGTGAATCTTAAAAGCACTATACAAATACTAGCTATCATTATTATTGTTATTCCACACGACAATCATTTAAAATATGTGAAGACAGAAATAATGTCCCTTCTGTGTCTTCTCCAGACTAAATCTCTCCTGTTCCTTCAACTAATCTTGTGTCTGTTTTATTCCTTCACTTTTCATGCCATCTTCCTATACTTAGAAATCTTATAAAATGTTAGACCCAGAATTAATCACAATATTTTGCTGATGATATTATCAGGGCAGAGTGAAGAAGGAATATTGATATAACTTAAGATTTGGTTGTTATTTCATGTTATTGCCAAATGTCAACCTTACAGTCTAAAAAAAGCCTCACATGACTATTCAAATCTTATTCTTATGTGGTTGATTTTTTGAACCCCAAATGTAAAATTTTACATTTACCAATTTCATCATAATGCAATTCAGCTCAGTATTCCATTCTGTTGTAATCTATTGCAATGCTGATTCTGTTAACCAAGGTACTAGCTAGTTCCCTGAAATTTATCATCTGTAAATTTGATAAGCACACATTATTGAGAAAAATGTTGAACAAAATAAGACCAAGGATAGAACAATGTAGTACTCCATTAGAGGCCACTCAGGTTGAGAGTGCTATATTAATCAATTATTTATTCAGTTAGTTTTGAATCTATCTAACTGTACAACCTATTTGCTGTTGTTTGGTGGTGGATATTTGCCCCCCTCCCTTACCACCCCAACCCCGCCATGGTAACACTGGTGCCAGCAGGGAGCTGTCCAGCTCCGAACTTCATTTAGGAAATACTGGAAGCCAGAGGCCAGCTTCACATGCCTGGGCATGCAAATAATAATAACGACAATGATAAAAACAACTTCTCCTTCCCACAGGATGATGAGTTTGGCAAATTATCTGGGACTCTGTCAGATTTTCCTAGCAAATTCTGTTTTCAAGCTAGACAACATCTCTTCACTCTTTGAGACTCATGGTATCTATGTACACTTCTGAGCTAGATTCTTTTTCTTGCCTCTGGCCCCTTCGCTTTTTCCCTATTTCTCTGGCAACCAGCCCATGGCTCTGTGACAATGACCTGGAACTTCTGAGCCCAAAATAAAGAAACTTCAGTCTGCATCAATTCTCAGCCCGGGCACATAGCTTATGGAAGGACCCACTGACCACCTTGTCATCGGATAAGGATGGGAGGAATATTGCAGTATCTTTGAGTCTACATCTCTTCATCTTTGCAAGTATTTCATTAGGATCTTTGCCCTGTGCTGTGAAAAATTTCAAATAAAATATGTCTATAGCATTTCCCCGATCTGCCAATCTTGTAATCCATCAAAAACGAAAAAGGAGATTAGTCTAGCATGATTTCTTCTTAATGCTTGTTCTTTTTTGGCTCATTGTGATCACACTTTCCCTTTCTAATCCAGTAATAATACATTCTAGAATTTCACCAGGAATGGAAGTCAAACTCACCAGCCTATAATTTGAAGGTGTTCCCTGCTCCCTCTTCTCTCGGGATCAGGCCGTTGGCTTGTCTCCAGGTTTGCAGGACCCTTCTTACATAACATGATTTTTTTCAGAGATAGCTGACAGCAATTTAGCCATCCTATCCACAAGTTTATTTGATGTCCTGTGATATAGTTAGTTCGTCTGGGCTTGGTGCCTTGAATTCATTGAGAGCAGCTAGTTGCTCTTATTTGTCTTTTATTTTGAGTCCCTGCTAATCATTTTTGCTTTCTTTTTCCTAAAGATTATTTTCCTTGTTAGAGAAAACAGAAGCAGATAGATTTAAGCAGTTCTGCTTTCTTTTTAGTATCCATTATCCTTGTTATATATTCCCTATGCAATGGCACAATTCTTCCTTGGATCACCCTCTTGTTCCCCAAATCAGTAAAAATATCCTTTTGCAAGGAACACTGGACTTGGAATCAGAGCTTGTTTTGAATCCTATCTCTGACACTTACTAGCTATGTTATGTTTATATCACTTACTGACCCTCAGAGTCTTCTCCTCTATAAAATTGAGATAAATGTACACAGAGCACTTTGCAATCCGTAAGGAGCTATAATTATTCTTTGAATTCTTCTCCAACCTCAGCTTATTTTGACCTTTAGCTTTCTTGATATCATTCCTATTGGTCTACAGCATTTGTGTGTGTGTGCATGCATGCATGCATGCTTGCGTGCGTGCATGTGTGCATGCGTGCGTGCATGCATGTGTGTGTGTTGATTCTATTACTTGCCCTTGTTTCATCTTATGTCTGTGTCTATTTTAAACTGAGTTTAATAATGCTAAGAATCTGAATATCACAATCCTAGATGCATCTTCTCAAGGAAGATTTTTGTGCAAAAAGCAGCATAAAAGACATTATGGAGGATGCGTATAACCAGTAAAAGGGAATAGGCCATTAATGAAGTGAGAATGCAAGACCACACAAGGAGACCTCAAGGATACAGTGGTACCCTCAAAAAACTAATATTGGTTAGATCTTCTAATGATGGACTCATAGGAAAACAAGACAATAATTGCCTGGGAAGAAAAGGGAAAGAAGAGCTGTAATCTGCATTGGTGAAGGGAATGTTGATACCAATGAAATCATGAATCTTTCAAAATACAAGTATTTTTTGTACGCTAAGCCAGTTTTGCAAATTCATACCTTCTGTGTGCCAGCTAAACTTCAGAAAAGGTGGTAATCAGTAGGAAGAGGAGGTTTCTTGTTTTCTTTGTTTCAGTTAGTAACATGATCAAAAGAGAGAATAGTCTCAACATTCATGGGGCAAAAAGTCGGTAACGTTCCAAAATTCCAAAACAAAGTTGTGATTTCCCCAGGTACCCAGATCGTATCAAAGCACCTTTGTCAGTTCATAACATTTCTTACAATGTACCAAAAATATATCTGGTTACTCAGTTCAAGAACCAGCACAAATTTGGGGGTGTTGAAGGAGAAAAGGCAAGTCTAAGAGGTCTTTTATTTTGGTTTCTAGGGAGACAAACAGGATAAAAGAGAAGGCCAGGGAGACCAGGAGAAAAACAGACAAGATTGTTGAATAGAATGATGGGGGTTGTCAGGTTTCTGGATTTTCTATGCACTAGTGGTAGCATAGCCTGTGCATTCATTTTAATTGCTTTACATATAATATATCATTTAGAACTTAATTTCATTTTTCACCCTTTGGATGGGCCAACATCTCTACATTAATTGCTGAAATGACAAATTCAGGGAAGTAAAACAGTATCTAAGTAAAGTAGTCATTTGGCTACAATGAATATTCATTTATTCCCCCAAGAATCTCCAAACACTATTGATCGCTGACTTGGTAACTTAATAGGAAACAGTTTTGCTATTTTATTACAAATTCACCCAACTACATTGTTTCAGTCCATTGTCTCCCAATGCTAATATCCTCAGAGAAATTTAAACATTGGACATTTTCAAAAGTAGAAATTGACTTCACTTTCTAAGTTTTTGTTAAAACTAGTTTATTGTTAAACTTGTTAAAAGTAGTTAATAGGAGTGGGTGGTTGCTTTTAGAGGAAATAGGACCATTAGGCAGCAGGGGCTAGTAAATTGACAAGAGTTCACATTTATTAAGCACCTAGTATGTGTGTAGAGCCCCATACTAGCTGGGAAGGAGGTATAAAATTCAGTTAAGACATTGTCCCAATGGCCAAGGGGTTGAATTGTAGTAGAATATACCTTCACATTCTCTGGTGCATGCCAGATAAAGGTTGACAGGTCCTGTTCAATGGCTTTTACTCCTCCAGGCCCTTTGGATCTCTTATATACTCTCTTTCCTTCCTGTACCCCTTTACTTCCAAAGCTTTCTGCTACTGAATTCTTCTTTCCCATCTAACTGCCTAATCCTTATTATCTTTTCTTCACATACATCAAAATAAAGCAACTTTGCAGGAAAGACAGAAGGGATTATAGTCACCCAGATGTTTTAGAAAGATTTTTATTGGGTTTTTGGTTCTGTTTTGCCTTCTTGCGAGCCCAGCTATTGATCACATATAGAATAGATGCCAGTCTCAGGGACTGATGTAGCTGAACTCTCTCACAATATTAGAGGATAAATGAAGGAGGTTAGAGAGATTCAGAAGTCTCGTCTTTTTGGAATGAGCAAAGCAGAGCATCTATTGCAACATTCCATGGCTTCCAAAGACTTGCTATTTTTTCTTCCAGACAACAGAGCTGTGCTTGGTATCTGAATGTTAAAGCCAGAGACTCACAGAGGCTGCTTATTGGATCCTGTAACCCATGGTTGGAAATAAGAGTTTAATGTTTACTGCATCAATTTCACAGCACAGCTGTGGGCATACTATAGGAGAAAGATGGAGCAACATGATCTTTTGAAGCTTGCAAAATGCTGATGCATAGCCAGATACTTAGAACTGTTTGCTTGTTCAAGAAGAAACCTATTTCAAGATTTAATTACCACAAAATCAGACAATGTTTTCATCACTAAATCCTTTCAATTCCACATCATGTGTTTTCAATTTTATCAGCATTTATAACTTATTTTTGTTAAACTTTGCTGTCAAAAACAATGTGGAAATCCCAGGTTATATAATGGGGGTCCTGGAGAGCCAACGTTGAATTAGCCAACCAAAATGAAATGACTATTGTGGAATGTGCTCATGAAGAGCCCATTCTTTCTCTTAGCCCACAGACCCAATTCATAAATTTGTGAATCCTAGGATAGCACTAAAAGAGGCAAAAATATGCTTCATTTTATGTATCATTGGAGTATGCTATAGACCATCTAGACAGAAAGAGGAAATAGATGTGATCAGGTATAAGGTCATTCTTTGACATCTGGGACCATTTGCGAAAATTTTTGTGTCTTTTAAAAACTTTCCACAGAAAGAAGTTTATTGTAATAAAAATAGCAATTTGCTATTTTACAGTGTGCCTTACTAACAGGAGCTCAAATTGTTCCACCCATTTTCTCCTAAATTAGGAAATTATTGTCATGGTCATTTAACTGATAGGAAAATGGCTTGTCTTTCTGAAGGACTTACAACTCAATCTGGATATATCCATAAAAAAAATCACAATGGTTTCTCTTCTTGTACTGAACTATATGTTGCATATTTGCCTAAGCTGACTTATACAGGAAACATTTTACTTAATCTAACATACTGCTTCTTTTTCACTTTTTAATCATAGTGTTTTAAAATTCATACGTGGTGAGATAGAAACTCATGGAATCATAGATGAAATTGACCTTAGAGATCATTTTATTAGGGGTTATTAACCAGAGAGTCCATGAAATTTATTTTTAAAATATCTTGATAACTATATTTTAATATAATTAATTTACTCTGTAATCCTTGTATTCTATTTTATGCATTTAAAAACATTCTCCAGGTTGCCAGAGGGGTTTGTGACACACAAAAAGTTTAAGAACCCTTACATTTGAACACTTTCATTTGAAGAATGTGGGAACAAATCCAGAAAGGTTAAGTAATTTGCCTTAGGTCACACAGTTACTATTGGCAATGGCAGACTAACCGTGGGCTCCTGACTAGAGCTGAGGTCCAAAGTTCCTTTGTGCAACACCATGTTGCCTTGAGGAGATTGCCAATGAGCAAGGCTTTTCAGCTAATGACATTGTTCATGATAAAAATGACCTTGTTTGCAAATGTTGGTAAGATTTTAATTTTGCAGAAAAAAATACACAGGAAGAGAGAGTAATGGGGAAATCTTTTCTGATGGCCAGCCTAATAAGGGCAGAAAGACTACTTCTCTGAGACATAATGGAATAGTGAAGTTAGATAACACTGGGTTGGAGTTTATGTAAAATTGTCACTTAATATGCTAAAGGCAATGTGTGCCGAAGAAAGGATCTGGTGGAGGTCTCATGAATTCATCAGGAAGCTAAAAACCCATGAGGAAAGGAGAGACAGAGAAAAAACTTCTCCCAAGTGATGTTGAAGCATTTGAGTCCTTTGATGATGTAAAAGGCCCTGGTGTCCTTTTCCTATCAATATCAATGTTATGACTGGGAAATGTGTATATAGGGAGTGCCTGGCTCCAGGTTGAAAGGTCAACAAACAGCCCTGTGGGAGTTCTTCAGTAAGACAGAGGCTAATGATTTTAAATTCTCCTAAGGAGATTTGCTCCAAGAACGGTTTGTTAGTGCTTAAACTGCCATCACTGTTATGTAGGTCTTTCTATTTCAGCTAGTGTTTGGTGAGTTTGTTTAAAAAATAAAATGTAGATCATGCATATTGAATAAGGAGAATCTTTAATACTGCATTGATTTTTCAATTTAATTCAACAAATACTTGTAAAATGCCTTCTATGAATACCATGTACTTGAACTGATCAACCTTAGGAAGGAGAATAAGTCCAGAGATAGATTGGTAGAACAAGAAGGGGTGCTGGAACTGGAAAGAGAGATGGAAGGATAGGAGGTTATGATCAGAGGATTTCAGAATTCAAGATGGTGGACATAGAAGAGTCATAGGTGATGGTGAGATCAAAGGTATGACCATCTCAGTGGTGGCTGAAGTGGAGTGGAGATGTAGGCTAGGGGAGCTAACGAAGTCAGTCAACTGGGAGATCAGAGTTTTCAAAGGGGTCTCACTATGCATATCAAAGTTCCCAAGTTTGAGGGCAGGGATTAGAACAGAAGGGAAGGCTGTTCAACTAGGTGCTGAACTCCTTGAAAATGGAAGGAGAATGAACTAGAATGACAAGCTGTTTGGACTCATGAAACAGTAGGCCAAGCAATGTAGAGCTAGAATGGGAGGTACAGATTGAGCAAGTGAACCTTAAAGGAGGAGTTACTATGTTGTTGGTGATGTAATATTCTGGAAATAGCAATGAAGAGAGAAGGATAGGCCTACTCCATTTCTTGGGGTATAGACACTCAGTGTATCAGGGGCCACAAGAAAAGTAATATATAGTATTTGAGAGGGTTGATCATGCAATTAGCATCTTCTGAATGAAGCTAGGCTTCTATGAGTATCAGAAGATATAAAGAGTATGAAACAAAGAAATTTAGGACAAAAGAGAGTTTGCTAAATGCAAGTTTCAGAGAGCACAAGAGAACAAGAGAGCAGAGAAGCATATGGACTGTTGGGAGTTAGAGCTGAGTCAATAGAGAAGAGACCATTGGCAGGGGTATCAAAGGAAAAGGGTTTCTGGCTCATAAAATGAAAATTCTGAGCCAGCAGAACAAGGAGAGCATGAAAGGCGAACTTGCTTGATGTAGGTTGGGGGAAGGACCAGTTGTTCAGGTGCCCTACCCTCCAGGGTTCTTCGATGCCTAAGCAAGGTGTCAAGGCAGCCATGGTGATAACAACTTCCATGACCTACCACTCCAAATGCTGGGAAGCTTACTAGTGGGTGAGAGAGGTAGTAGGGAGTTCTTCCAGAACATTGGGTCAATAAGTACTTAGTGTTTGTGTTTCCCAGATCAGACTGAATTTGCAGTCAGCATCAGTCTTCTAGTTTTGCTTTAGATGGCAGCTGGTGAGGCATGCCCAGAAGAAGACACTGCAGGCAATTTCAAGAGCTCCAACCTTACTTATTCAAATAAATGATGATACCAAACAATATGGGGGCAAACAAGAAATGCCAATGTGGGCTATCATCATGTCCACTTGGAAATGAGGAGACTGGAATAGATGATCTCAGAGCTCTCTTCCAAGAGCTATGATTCTATTGAATCAATGATCCTATAGAAATGTGATCAATATAAAGCAAATGCCACAACAAAGAGGCCAAGCAAACTCAGAAACTTGTCACCAAGTGCCTAATCTCGTTGCAAGTGTAGATTCATGGAAGTCAAGGAAAACAGCTGTTAAGAATACAATCATTTTTAAAAAATAGAAAAATAAAAAAGGAAAAAAAGAATACAATCATTTACAAAACCTTGTGAAGAAGATGGCAGACAGGTTATGAACTGTGCTGACTAATCAGATAGCAAAATGCAATGGAAGGAGAAACAAATTTACATAAAACTCAGATGAGTGAAATCATCCTTAGAGTATTTAAAAATGATAATAAACATATGGAAAATGGACTAGATCCTTCAGCATTTTTGAAACACTATTTTCAATAACAATGACTGTGAAACCACTACATGCAGTGATAGCAATGGTGACAAAGAAAACGAAGATAGGAAGAGCAGCTAGTCTTCTGAGTATACACACAAGAAATCCATTTGGCAGGTCATATCATTTTGAAAACACTGGAGACTGGTTTTCTTTTTTTAAAGAAATTATGGATAGTCTGTTTTTTATATCACCTACGTTTCCTATATTCATCCTAGAGACCTTCTCTTGTAACAAAGAAGAAAAAAATTTTAACAGAGCAGTTTAGAAAAACTAGATGACACATTAACCAAGTTCAGCATTCTATAGGGTGTTCCATACTCAGAGTCCCTCCTTTCTGCAAAAAAAGAGAGAGATACACTTTCACATACATCTTCCTTAGGACCAAACCTGGACATTGAAATTGCACAGAACTTCATTTGCATTGTGTTCCAGTTCTTTCATTTACATCCTTGCAAAGAAAAGGCATAATAGTTATTGCTTTCAAATATTTGATAGGCTGTCATGTGGAAGAGGAATTATACTGTGGGTTCACTCTTCTTCACTACCCATATCCACTTGGTTGTCAGGTCCTGTTGTTTCTATTTTGTAATATCTCTCTATGTGGCCCTGTTTCACCTCATGCCTCAACTATTGCATAAAGTCTGCTGGTTGGTCTCCCTTCCCCAAGCCTCTCCTCGTTCCCATTGATCCATCACTGATCTTCCTTATGCACAGATCTGATTATGCCCCATACTACCCAATAAACTCCCAGTGGCTCCAGAACCAAATGTAAAATCTTCCATTTGGTTTTTAAAGCCTTTTATAATCTGGCCTTTCTATACTTTTCCAGTCCATTTGTACCCTATACCCTTCCACGTAGTCTTTGATACAGTGACACAGGTCTCCTTGCTGTTTCTCAGTCATGACACTCCATTTCCCTACTCCAAGAAGTTTCACTGAAATTCTCTCCCTCCTCATCTCTCCCTCCCAGCTTCTCTGGCTTCCTTTAATCCTCAGCTAAAATATCACCTTCTACAAGAAACCTTTCCTATTTCCCTTAAAATTCTAGTGCCTTCCTCTTGAAAGTACCTCCAATTTATCCTACAGGGCAGCTAGGTGGCACAGTGACTAAAGCAATGGGTCTGGAAGACTTCTCTTCCTGAGTTAAAATCTGGCCTCAGACACACACTAGCTATCTGACCCTGGGCAACTCATTTAATCCTGTTTGCCTTGGTTTCCACATCTATAAAATGAACTGGAGGAGGAAATGGCAAACACTCCAGTATCTTTGCCAAGAAAACCCCAAATGGGGTCACAAAGAGTTTGAAATGATTGAAATGACCAAACAACCACCAATTTATCCTGTATATAACTTATTTTAACATAGTTGTTTCCATGTTTTCTTACCCATTAGAACAGGGCATACATAGCACATTGCCTTGCACACAGTAAATTCTTAATAAATGCTAGTTGACTGACTGACCATATTCCAGAGGGCAAAGATAGGGTCAATTTGTAGAGATCATAGGGAGAACTTTCGATGAGATAGGTCTGTTCAACAACAAAATGTCACATCTCAAAGTAATGATTCTCTTATTGCTAGAAGTATTCAAGCAGAGGCTGGATGATATGTCACTGTGAGGTTGGTTGGATTAGAACACCTTCAAAATACCTTTCAAATCTAGGAATTTGTGATTCTCAACCCCAAAATTCTGTTGTTAGTAAAATACTCAGATGCATATCTTCAAAGATTTTTTTCCTGTAGCATTTTACATAATTACAAACAAATAAAAAACCACAAGCAACCTAAATGTTCAGTGATAGAGGAATGATTAAATAAATTGTGCTACATTAATTCAGTGGAATGCTATAATTCTATACTGCATTTAAGACAAATGGGTGTGAGTAGTACAGGATTGTATTATTGTATATCATATTATATAATAATAAAGGATTGGCCTTTATAAAGTCTTGCAAAGGGGGGGAAGCTGAGAAGGGAATGAGGTATAAACTATGGCCACGTGAGAAGAAAAATGAATGAGAATAAATAGGGAAAGCTTTGATGGGGAGCTGGAGTACCTAAAAAGTTGTAATGATACTTTATGTGTTGAAATTAGATAATTCAAATAATTACCTATTAAGCAAGTAGAATTGATTGTATCAATATCTGGTGTTTGGTTTTTAAGAAAATATTTAATTAAGAGTGGATTTAATTCAATGTTCTTTAAGCTACTAACTCTAAAATTCTGTGCCTCTAAAATACATACATACATATATATATATATATATGTATATGGAAACATGGTGCTACATCCCCCCCATGTTTTCTTTTTCAGAGACTTATTGTACACTGTTTCTCAAAACAAATGGCTAATGGATATAATAAATCATTTCTCTGTCTCTCTCTCTCTCTCTCTCTCTCTCTCTCTGTCCTCTCCCTCTCTCCCTCTTCTCTTTCTCTCTCTCCTCTCCCTTTATCTCTCTCTCTTCTTCTCTCTCTCTTTCTCCTCTCTCTCTTCTTCTCTCTCTCTATATATATGTATATATGTACATATATATAATATATATGTACATATATACTTCCCAATAGTTTAATTACTCTTTAACCATTTCTTTCCCATTTTTTAGTTTGACTTCTTACTTTTCCATAACAGGTAGAGATTTTTATCTGATCACAACTGTGTTTTTCATCAAAACAAAAAATTTTTTAGCCTTTGGCTTCTGAAATGATTGATTTTCAGTTTTTTCCCCAAGCTTTTGAGAAGGTGTGGAGTTTATCTTGCTCTTCCCTTTTCTCTTCAAGTTACAATGATTTTCTTCTTCTTCCCTTTGGTGGCCCTGGAACGCTATCTCTTGTCTTGCTTCAGTACCCTTAATGTATTCCCTGGGGCATTGTGCTCTTGTTTTGTATTTCTCCCTTCTGACCTGGCCAAATTTCCACTTCTAGTGGTTTTCCTATTTGCCTCTCAGGTGTCTGTCTAGTTTTCTCTTTGGCCAACTTGGCATCTAGTTACCTTCCTGTTCTTCCCATGCACTGAGTTTATTTCTGGGACCAAAGCACTCTTTGTTTAAAAAACATTTAATTTTCAGGGACTCCTTTGTCTGAAGACTTTCTTCTCCTGGGGTTTAGGCTCTAAGTTCGTGGAAATCTGCTTTTTCTGAGGTGGATTTTCTTGTCTACTTCCTTCCTTTGGGATCCTAGTCTTACCTTCAATGAGAATCATCTCTCTCTTTAACAACTTTTCCTTGATAACTTTGGTGTCAAGTAATTATCCTTAAAATAATTTAAAAGTTACTTGGTGGTTCGGCTTGATTGCTTTTGATAGGCAGAGTGTTGTAGTTTAAAGGTGTCAAAGAGGCCAACCAGTCATTTTGGGGCACAATAGCACTCCTAAGTGTGGCCTGAACCAGATTCAAATGTAATTGGGAAATATGTAAAAAAATACATGAAAATACAATAGAACATAGATAATGCTCATTTGTAGTTTTCTAAGACAACATGCAGCCCACAGGGAGCCTTATCATTTAGGGGCTCCTCATTTCTATTTGAGTTTGATGCCACTGGTACAATAGATACTTGGAGGCGGGGAGACCTGAAGCCCCACTTCTGACACATACTGGTCAAGTTTCTTAACCTTTCAGTTCTCTAGGACATCCTTAGAAGACTGTTAAGTTGTAGAGAAAGAATAAACCTGCTTTGGAAGAGGGAGTTAGCATCCAAGACTTCCCTATACCAAAGAAAGAGCAATTTCAGTCTCTATCTCTCTTGGTAGTTTGCAGCTTATCACTTTTTCACCAGCAATTCATCACCACCATGGCTGACTATTAGTGTGTATGCTGTAACCAAATAAAGAAAGTCCAGAGGAACATTCTGGAAAGGTTTTAGTGGTATGATACTGCCTGGTAGTGTGTGTAACAGCAACACAATTCTGCTTGGGCATCACAAAAAGAAACCCTGATGGCTAAATTCTGTGTTGATCATAAATCTGGAATGAAGATGGGAAGGAGAAATGGCAGAAAATGTTTACAGTTCAAATTGGAGCAACAGTAAAACAAAGGAAAACACAGCTGAGCGATTGCGCAAGGGAGGATGAGCCGTCTTCCCAAACTTCAGGAAAACTGATTGTAGAGCAGGAAGAACCTATAGAGAATCAAAGAGCTGTAAGAGACCTTAGAGGCCAGTGAATCTTCCCTTCGTTTTACAAAGGCATCAGGAGCCCAAATGATTTGCCCAGGATCACAGCTAAATAATTATCTGGAGGGGGATTTGAACCTGTCTTCCTGACTCCAAGCCCAGTACCCTACCCACAATGTGAAACTTTTAGGGTGAGGGATGGTAGGTGGGGAGTGCATTCGACTCAATCATTCATTTCATTTAAGAACAGCTGAATACCAACTTCATACAAGGCTAGGACTGGGGGTGGGGTAAATAGAATATGAAGATACTCGGGGAGAGCTAGTGGGTAAAGTAACCCATTACTAACATAGCTAGAACACAGGAGAAGATGTAGTGTTATTTGAGAGGTACAAACAAGGTGGTATCAGAATTTAAATGAAGGAGGGCTCAACATGAGCATGGGAATTCCTGGTGGCAGTGGTGTTTTACCTAAGCTATGAGAATAGAAAAGATTTTGAGAGATAAAGGTAGGCAGGAAGGTATTTCAGTGGGGAAAATATGGTAAAGAAGTTCAGAAAATCCATTTTGATTAAAGTAAGTCCATTTGGCTAGGCCAGGGCATGGGAGTTTCTTCAGATACTCCTCCCCCTTTGGACGATGGCATTGGGCTGCCATCAAGCCCCTGGATACCACAGGGTCTCCTCAAAAGAGATTGGCCATCGATACACACAAGTGCAAAAAAACGAGAAGGAATCACTAACCACTCTTGGCGATTTTAATGGTTTGTACCACTGGGTTTGACAAGTCTTTGGAGGCTCTCTGTTTTATCTTTAACACACATAGCCCAAGAAGGCATAGCCCTTTTATTCTTCATGTCAGGTTGACTCAGGATCCCTCTTCAAGAGGTTACCGCTTCGCATGATTTCTCTCTTGTCTGTCTGATGGCTTCTCTCTGGGTAGCACCTCTGGGTCCTTGGAGCACAAGCTGCTTCTTCCTCAGTGCATTCTACCCTACCCTAATTGGTATCTGTTAATAAAAGTCCACACCATGATCTCTTTCCTTTTCTGTGTCAAACTTGCCCATTCTCCCACCTCTTGAGGCAGGGTATTTCATGCCCTTTCAACCTTCTCCAGTGTTTGCTGCACCTTCTCCTGTGCTCCTCTGACACACAGAGCCAGGAAGATGACTTTCTTCACACAAGCACTCCCAGACCCTTCTTCATCCATTATCTCTAAGTGGATTTTCATTCTTTGAATTGTATACCACCTGAAATTCCCTCTCCAGGCTGCACTTTGAACTATCATGCCTCAGCTTTTCATCCTGAAACCTTTCTCCAACCCTGGAATCCACATACTGGAAGTACCTTGTGCCTTTGTGGCCTCATGGTGTGCTGGAACTTGTTCATATAAGGTCCTAAGAGCTGATTGTTAAATTTTCTGTGTGAGCATTTGCATCTTAGAAATCAACTAATGCTACAAACCAGGGCTATCTAGACTTAAGTGATGGAGAAAACATCAATAACTCAGATTAAACTTAAAAGTGTGTAATGCATACATTCTCCCCTACCACCACCAGCCAGTTGTTAAACATTTACTAGCATACTCCTACACCTACCTCTCCTCCCAGAACCTCCATTGAGGTAGGCTCCTGAGCCATCTATGGCTCACTCCTCTCTAGCATGCACTCTGGACTTTCTCTACTGTGTAGAGCCTTTTGCATCTTCTTTTTATGTGTTGACTTCTCCCACTAGAATGTAAGCTTTTTGAGGGCAGGGACTGTCTTTCTTTCTATTTGTATTTGTATTAATGATCCCATTTGGGGTTTTACTGGCAAGGATATTGGGGTGGTTTGCCATTTCCTTCTCCAGCTCGTTTTACAGATAAGGAAACTGAAGGAAACAGGGCTAAGTGACTTGCCCAGGGTCACACAGCTAGCAAGTGTCTAAGGCCAAATTTGAATTCAGGCAGATGAGTCTTCCTGACTCCAGGCCTGGCACTCTAACCACTATGGCACCTAGCTGCCCCTACTTGGCTTTTAAGTGCTTAATAAATACCTGTTGACCGGCTGTTTGCCTTCCTGATCTGATTGTGATACCTATATAGAGGCTTATAGTTGTCATCTACTGACTTCCTTGTCATTCTCCGTTCATCAGTCAACTCAATATCTGGTTCACATTATTTCTTCCTGCTGCAGAGCCTGCCCTCATCCTTGGTGGCTTCAACAGTCACTTTGATAACCCTTGTAACGCCATAGCCTCCTAAATCAATCAATATGCTAACTCCTATTGCTTCCCTAAATACTTTATTTCAGCCACATCTTGGCTCCCCATCACACAGAACAGGTCCATCTCCAAGATCTGAAACTTCCATTATCTTGTCCAGGGATGGGGAACCTGTGGCCTCGAGGCCACATGTGGCTTTCTAGGTCCTTGAGTGTGGCCTTGTATTTTACAGAATCCTTTTATTAAGGGGATTTGTTCTATGAAGTTTGGATTTAGTCAAAGGGCCACCCTTGAGGATCTAGAGGGCCCCAGGTGGCCTCAAGACTGCAGCTTCCCCACCCCTGATCTTCTCTGATCAAAGATCCCTGACCTTGACCTTACTCCATTGCTTCCCTCATGCTAAACCTTCTCTCCTCCCTGTTCTTACAACCCACCTCCCCCATTCTGCCCTTACTTTTCTCTCTCCATAGCCCTGACCCTACAGCTAAACAGTTCAATACCACACTATCCTCTACTCTTCAGTCTTTGTTCCCTTGTCATTTCTCTATTCGTGCCCTACTAACCCCCAAGACCACCCTTAATTTCCTTCTCGGCTCTTGCTCTCAAGCCAACGAATGCAGCTGGAGGTCAAGAAGTTGTGTGTACTGGGCCACTACTAATTCATGCTATCTAATCTCAAGTGAGCCCATGGCAATGCGTGGGCATTCTTTTATCTCATATGATCCCCTGACCTCACTCTCCATACTGGTTGTAACTTTTCTCTCTGAAAGCCCCCAACTGTACCCCTTACCCCATTCTTTCAGCAGATGACCTTCTTGGCAAAAGTAAGTTGCTACGTTACCCTTGAAGCAATCATGAGAAGTGGATTTTATTGTGACCCACTAGTATATCCCTAGACTACAGATATCTGATACGTGATGGGAATAATTCTAGCACAGTACTCTTCTTGGAGAAAGGAGAGTAAAGGAGAGATCACCAAGCCATGGCAGTCTTGGATCCTGCCTGTCCTGTCCTGTTAAGTGACTGGCAGATCAGGTATGGCCCTTCTTCTACTTGCCACAAAGAACAAAATCTGAGATGGGATGGGTTTGATCCCAGATTAGATGTCTATCCATGCCACATGTGGGCCAGCTATAGCTTTATATTACATAACAACCAGCAACACTTTACTTTACATCTGCATTATACTTAGGTGCTCATGTCATACCATACTCTATCTCCAATAGAATTTTAGCTCTATGCATATTTGGGGCAGGGAATGTAATTAAAATTTTTTTATTCTAAACTTAATAAACATCATAAAATAGGCATTTTTACATATATACTAGAAAAGAAAAAGAGAATTGTTCATGAACTGTACATCTCTATTATGTTCACCTTCCTTAAATATATTAGTTGTTTAGCTTGCAGATTTCAAAACTGTTCAGTTTGTCTGTGCTTCTTTCTGGCCTTCCTTCTATTTCCTTCTCTGCATTTTTAAAATTAAAAAACTGATTCAATGGCTACTTTTTCTTACTTTTCTTTAAATAAATTATTTTTCCTCCTCACCTTCTCACCTTTCTCCCTTAAAAAAGTGCTTGAAACAAATATGCATAGACAGGCAAAAGCCAATTCCAACATGAACTGTGAGACTGTCCCTTTTTGGATTCTATACTCCCCCCCAGGTGCTTAGCACAGTGTTTTACTTACAAAGTAGGTACTTAATAAGTATTTATTGAGTTGAATTTTTCTCTTTCAACTTAACAGACTTCAGACAGCATCCATTTCTGTGTTACCTCTCCACTGTTTCACCTGCTCCCCGCAACATGTGCAGAACAGGAGAGAAACAGACACTGTCTTCTCTGTTTCCCTCAGGAAATGGACTGGAGGTCTTTGAGTTCCTACCTGGGTTGAGATTGGGCAGAAACTGGACTCTTCATTATCTAGCCCTTACAGGGCCTTTATTTAGCACACAAATTCTCTTAATTCTCCTTCACCATTGGTCTCTGAAGAGTAATTTTCCAGGTTTTCAGAGTTGGGCTTTTAGCTCCTCCTTACTTCTTGATCCCTAGGGTCAACATCTCAGTTATTAGAAGTTCTGGAAAGCCTGGGTGGCATTTTCCTGAGAGCCTGGGATGCTGGATAAAAGCTTCAGGGGTGAAGCTTTTTCCATTGCTGTTAGGACCCCCTACGAGCCCTCTTATTCTTCAGAAACCCAGATGTGTAGGAACCACAACAAGCCCTCAGCCCCACAGGCTTGGTCAAATAGCAGAAGTAAGAATCATTCTTCTTGTTACAATTATTTCTGTATAAACATCAACAAAACAAGAAAAAAAATGTATCCAACAATTGGGTGTAAACTGATTGCCGCCAGCAGGAGCTACGAGGACACCAGTATGCAGAAGGCCCTGGGGACGCTCCCTGGCAAGTGTCTCTGGGTGAGCCAGATGATCTCCACTTCCCCAAAGCTCACAAGAGAGAAAAGGAACCTTGCCTTACCTCCTTTTAACCCTCCAATTTGTTATTTTAAGCTATAATCGCTACAGTTAAGGGAATATCCCAAACAAAGTGGGCCTTAGCGATTGAGATGTGTTAACTTGCCTTCTGTTTTAAATCCGTGTCAGCAGCTGTTTATTGCTTTAAGTAACACAAAGCAATTGCAAAGATCCTTTAATTATTTACACCTGGCAACTGAAGCTTATAAAATATCATCAAGGTTTTAAAAAAACCCAATTCATTTGGAGGGAACTACCAGAGCAGGTCATGGGGTCCTTCCTCTGGATCCACATTCAAGTTACAGCAAGAAAAAGGTGTCTCAGACTAGGATTTCTTTGCAGATGCAGGGGAATAGACTGGAAATAGAAGCTGTTCCAGAGGCAATGGAAAGCACAGTGCTAACCACAGGACTTAATTTCCAGACTAAAGATTTGGTTATGCTAGAATCTATGGTTCTCCCTGGGTGTGGGGTTGTATTGCTTCAATCATGTGAACTGGTCTGGTTCTCATGCCTGCAGAAGATGGGGCCAAGTATCCAGAAGCTGGAGGGGAGGAAAGACAGGAGAAAGAGAGCAGGGTAAAGAAAGGAAAAGGAAGAGAAAGATGGAGGAAGAAGAGAAGGGAAAGAAAAGGAAGAAGAGGTCGAGAGAAGGAACAGGAGGAGGAAGGGAAAAGGATGAAGGGGAGAGGAAAAGAGGCAGGAGGAGGAAGTAAAAGAAGAGAAGGGAGAGAGAATGGAGAAGAGGTTGAGTATCAGGTAGTGGAGAAGAACAGGAGGAAGTGAGGAAGAAAGGGGAAAGAGAAACAAGAAGAGATGGAGGAAAAAGAAGAGATCTGGGGGAAGAAGAGATGAGGAAGAAGGGGGAAAGAGAGGCCAGAAGAGATAGAGGAACAGGAGGAGGAAAGGAGAAGACCTGGAGGAGGAGTAGCAAGAGGAAGAAGAGAAAGGGGGAAAGAGAAGCAGGAAGAGATGGAGGAACAGGTGAAGGAGAAGAGAAGACTTGATGGAGGAGGAGCAAAAAGAAGAGACTCAGGAACCACATTATGGTATAACGAATTAGTGGGTAGAGAACTGGTATCGGAGTAAGGACTACCTGGGTTCAGGTCCTGCCTGTGACACGTGTACTAATAGATATGGGACCCTGAACATATTACAGGGTTCCAGCTAGCTCTTTAGTAAATGCAGAGGAGCTGCTGATCTGAATTGGTAGAACCAGGAGCCCCTTATACCAATGAAATCACAGGTTCAGTTTTAAAAACAACAGCAACATAGTTCTCTTTTCCATCATGCATTAAGGTTTTCAAAGTGCTTTAATCCATTTTCATTTGATCCTCCAAATACCCCCATGAGGCAGGTGCTATTACTAACCACATCTTATAGATGAGGAGCCAGGGCAGAGAGTTGAAGGTATTAACCCAGGAGCATCAGTGATTCCCCTGCCACAGCTAGTAAGTGTGGGAGGCAGGTTTGTTTCTAACTCCAAGTCTGGCACTTTATCCACTTACTACTGAGTACACAGTTGAAAGACCTTCCTTGTGTCCCCAAAGTATGAAATGTACCTTCTGGAGTGCCCAACTTAGACCCATGAGAGTCATTTACAAACTGAAGGAATGTATCTAACCTGGTTTTAAAATAATTGACTGTAAAAAAAAACACATGAGGATATTGTCTGTGACTGTGAAATTGTTGTGATACTCCAAAGCCAGACCTCCCTGGTAGAGAGATTCTTGTGAGTGTACCTAGAAGCCTCTAATGCCTGCTGGGTGGAATTTCCCAGACTTCCCCTCTTTGGCCCAGAATTGAAGAACCAGATTAAAAAACAGGCGATCTGCACCCAAAACACAATTGAATACAGTCTTTGTAGGATGAGATCAAACAGATGAATTACACTGGAGCCCATGTAAATTTGGGTACAACATACACCTTGCCAATGGAAACTGCAGGAATCTGAGATATCTGGCCAAAGGGAAAAAAATCACTAAGGCGAAATGGCTGATTACTTGGCATTGCTCAGAGAAAGAGTAGAGGAAATTCCCTTGACCGTGTCCATAAAACCATAACATAATATAAGAGAAATCTGTTAGCCAAAAAGGTTCTAACAAAATGCAGAGTAGAAGGAGCCCTACATTCAGAGTCCTGAGTTCAAGTCCCAGCTTTCCCATACTAGAAAATCATTTTGCTGTTCTAAGGCTTCATTTTTTCATATGGAAAATGCATATATTTGCACAATGATTACTATCATTGGGTTGTTGTGAAGGTCAAAGTGACATACTGTATATGAAATGGGTTTGTAACTGCAAATTGTAACCCAAAAGTGAGTTATATCAGTTATATACATGGAGATCTGTGATCCAGCCTGATCACCTCCTCCTCAATTCTGCAGTGTCTGACCATAGTGTCCACGCATGTGTGTGTGTAGATACAAATATATATATATATATATATATATATATATATATACATACATATATATATATACAGACAAACACACATATATGTGCTTGTGTATAATATATGTGGATGGAGAGATGGTGTGTGTTTAACACACTCTGCACGTGTATATGGCTGATTTAGACTATAGTATGTACATCTGTACATACGCACATACACACATTTATATGGATGTATGACTCTCATGGGTATCAGTTGGGCACTTTGGAAGATCCATTTCATAATTTGGAAGGGCATTGATAACTCAACTCTACACAGAGTGGTAAAGTAGTGTAGATTGAATGCTGGACACACATACACACATATAGATAGATAGATAGATAGATAGATAGATAGATAGATAGATAGATTTAGCATCCACTACTAGCTAGCTTAGAGCATTTACATAGTGTCTACTATGTGCCTTTACCAATATTTGCTTTACAAATATTATCTCATTTGGGCTTCACAATTCTGAGAAGTAGATACTGTTATTATCCCCATTTTATAGTTGAGGAAACTGAGGCAAACAGAGGTTAAGTGACTTGCACAGAGTCACATTTAATAATTCTCTGAGGCCACATTTGAACTCAGATCTTCCTGGCTCAGCACTCTAACCACTATGCCACCTAGCTGTCTCAAGAGATGTATTTATGTTAAATTGGCCTAACTTGGCCAATTACTTATCATAATCTGTATAAAATACATTCTTTATCCACATTATTTTTCTAGTATGGATGGTTAAAATGATCTCATTTAAATTATTATGGATTTTGCTGAGGAGGTTTTGTAGTGTTCCAGGATGGAATGAAATGTCATCCTTGTAGAGGAACATTTGGAGAACCTTGCCATCTCCATGATGTTCTGCCTCTGATTGGATTCTGAGAGGGGCATCCTCTGTGTAAATGGCAGACATCACAGGTGAACATACATTCCCTATTTTATGCCTTCATGATGCTTCTATTCAGTGGGTTGTGGAAAAAATGATCTCTGTATTCACACGCCATAAAATCATGTATAATTTTTTTTTGTTTTTTTTTGGGCAGGGCAATTGGGGTCAAGTGACTTGCCCAAGGTCACACAGCTAGTACGTGTCCAGTGTCTGAGGCCGGATTTGAACTCAGGTCCTCCTGACTCCAGGGCCGGTGCTCTATTCACTGTGCCACCCAGCTGCCCCAATCATGTATAATTTTAATGTACTCCTGGGGCATATTTTATTTGAGGGGAGTCTTTAACATGCTGTTATTTTCTGAGTTGAATGCCTCTTTAAAAAGCAACAAGCATTTGATTTAAAAATAATAAAGAAGTATTTTAATGTGAAACCAAAGAAGAAAAAGGATTTGAAAGGGAATCCTGATTGGGATAGGTAGGATAATGATAACTGATGGCACAGAGAAGGCAAAGTTGACCCTCTTACTTCGATTCTATTTTCCTTGCCAGGGAGCATAACCTTTGGATTACAAGGGACAGAACAAAAATGGCTAATTGGGAATTAATACCCAAGTGATATAGGGAGAAAATAAAATGATAAAACCAATAAAACAAAAGAATAAGATAAAAATAAAATCACATAAAGAGGGCATCTTTGATGAGTTCAAGTTACTTTGATTAAGCATATATCAGGTATCGAAAGAACAGGCATATGTAGTAGATGAACCAGGTCAATAATCTATGAAATAGGAGGGGGAGGGAGAGAATATTTGGAATTCAAAAACTTGTGGAACTGAGTGTTGTAAACTGAAAAGAAAAAAATCTATGAAATATTGTGGAGTATTGGTTGTCCTTCATTCTTAGAGGGGAACAAAATGACATTAATATGTTGAGGTCAAGGTACAGTGTGTCCAATGGTGGCTGATCAGACCAATATAAGCTTGGAAGACTCTACCAAAAGTTGGGCACAAGTAGTCCATATGAACATTTGGAATGGACACTATTCCAAATTTATGCATCTCATGTCTCCCTTGAGTTACTGCAATTCTTCTTTGCTCATAGAACACAGCTCCTTCTTTGATGTGAGCGGTCCTGTGCTGATGTCTCCCATGCCTTACAACTGATTCCTAACTGGAACTGAGGAACTAGAGGAGTGGAGAAGGGCAAATATCCTAATTTTTGAAAAATTAAAGAGAATGGAATGGGAAAACTACAAGTTTATGGGCTTGACTTTGAGTTTGAGCATAGTTTTGGAGTCAAGAAGACTTGGGTTGCAGCTGTGACTCTAATATAAACTGTCTCTGACCATAGGTGAGAGACTTAATGTTTTACTGTAACAGCAACTCTCTAAGACTATAAATTAGCAAGGATTTGACTCAAAGAAGGGCTTTTCCACACCAGGAGCTTCTATACATCAATGAAATCATTGGAACGTATCATCACCCTTCAAATCAAACAAACAAAACCAAGATGGTTAAGTACTGTATACTATACTTGGGTTAGAAGTAGGAATTGCAACATTGTGCAATGATCAACTATGACTAACTTAACTCTTCTCAGCAATACAATGATCCAAGACAATTCCAAAAGACTCATGATGGAAAACACTCTCCACATCCAAAGAAAGAACTATGGAGTCTGAATGCAGATGGAAGTATAATATTTTCACTTTTTTTGTTGTTTTTTTTTGTGGCTTTTCCCTTTTGTTCTGTTTCTTCTTTCACAACATGACTAATATGGAAATATGTTCCCATGATTGCGCATGTATAACCTATATCAGATTGCTTGCCGCCTTGGGGAGAGGAGAGAGAAGGGAGGAAGGGAGAAAAATTTGGAACTCAAAATCTTATAAAAATGAATGTTGAAAACTATCTTCACAAGTAATAGGCAAAAGTAAAATAATATTTACAAAAAATTAAATAAATTAAGAAATTTCCTATTAAAAAAGGTATAAACTGCACAATTATAGGATGGGAATGAGAATTAGGCTTCCATTCACTTGAAGAAGACTTGTAGTCCACTATGAGTTTAACATAAGTAGGAGCAGAGCCAAGATGGTGGCTTGAAAACAGGGACTTAGTTAAGCTCTTTCCCAAATCCCTCCAAACACCTATAAAAAATGACTCTAAACAAATTCTAGAGCTACAGAACCCATGAAATAACAGAGGCAAACAAGTCTCCAGCACAAGACATCCTGGATGGTCACTGCGAAGGGTCTATCACACCGTATTGGGAGCGGAGTGCAGCCCAGCTTGGGCCATGCCAAGACAGACCAGGCCAGGAGTAGACAGGAAAGAGCAGGCCTCAGGGTACTGAATCACTGAGCTGTGGCAGTTACCAGACTTCTCAACCCACAAATGCCAAAGACAATTGAGAAGGTCAGTGGGAAAACTGCTGGATCTGAGTAAGAGAAGGGTGCAGTCCGGCCCCAGCACAGTGGGGAGGCAGAGATGGTGGCAGGGGAGGGGGAGGTAGAGGCAGAGGTGGCGGAGGTGGTGGCAACAGCAACAGCTGCTGCTGGAGCTCCAGGCCCACATGGTGGGAGGAATCAAGAAGTGGATCAGAGTGGGAATGGAGGGAGTGCTTTGCTGGCACAGAGGCAGGGTTCTCTTGCTTTGCCCTGCTTGGATCTGGGTTGCGGTCCTGGTTGGCAGTTCTTGGGGGAGGAGGAGCACTGGTGTGGCAGAACTTATGGTGACTGTGGAGAGGGAGTCCTCCTGGTAGTTACAAGGCAGAAAGGAGTGCTTACACTCACAGACCAGAGCACAGGCCAGGAGAGGAGTATCATGCCACCTCAGAACAGAAGTAGCTCTGAAAACAGCAGTGCAAAACCCTTGAAGCTTGGGACAAAGTACTCTCCACTCTGAAATCAGTCATAACCTGACAAAAAGCTCAAAAGTCAAGTAATTGGCTAGGAAGATGAGCAAGCAGCATAAAAGACTGAGACTATAGAATCTTTTTTTTGATGACAAAGAAGATCAAAACATATAGCCAGAAGAAGTCAATGAAATCAAAGATCCTACATCAAAAGCCTCCTAGAAAAATTTGAATTGGTCTCAGGCCACTGAAGAGCTCAAAAAGGATTTGGAAAATCAAGTAAGAGAAACAGAAGAAAATTTGGGAAGAGAAATGAGAGTGATGCAAGAAAATCATGAAAAACAAGTCAATGACTTGCTAAAGGAGACCCAAAAAAATACTGAAGAAAACAACACCTTAAAAAATAGACTAACCCAAAAGGCAAAAGAACTCCAAAAAGCCAACAAGGAGAAGAATGCCTTAAAAGGCAGAATTAGCCAAATGGAAAAGGAGGTCCAAAAGACTACTGAAGAAAATACTGCCTTAAAAATTAGAATGAAGCAAGTGGAAGCTAGTAACTTTATGAGAAATCAAGATATTATAAAACAGAACCAAAGGAATGAAAAAATGGAAGACAATGTGAAATATCTCATTGGAAAAATCACTGACTTGGAGAATAGATCCAGGAGAGATAATTGAAAAATTATTGGACTACCTGAAAGCCATGATCAAAAAAGAGCCTAGATATCAACTTTCAAGAAATTCTCAAGGAGAACTGCCCTGATATTCTTCAGCCAGAGGGTAAAATAAAAATTGAAAGAATCCACTGATCACCTATTGAAAAAGATCCCAAAAAGAAAACTCCTAGGAATATTGTAGCCAAATTCCAGAGTTGCCAGGTCAAGGAGAAAATATTGCAAGCAGCCAGAAAGAAACAATTTGAGTGTTGTAGAAACAAGATTTAGCAGCTTCTACATTAAGGGATTGAAGGGCTTAGAATATGATATTCCAGAGGTCAAAGGAACTAGGATTAAAACCAAGAATCACCTACGCAGCAAAACTAAGTATAATACTCCAGGGCAAAATATGGATTTTCAATAAAATAGAGGATTTTCAAGCATTCTCAATGAAAAGACGAGAGCTGAATAGAAAATTTGACTTTCAAATACAAGAATCAAGAGAAGCATGAAACGGTAAACAGGAAAGAGAAATCACAAGGGACTAATTAAAGTTGAATCATTTTGTTTACATCCCTACATGGAAAGATGCTATTTGTGACTCATGAAACCTTTCTCAGTATTAGGGTACTTGAAGGGAATATACATATATATAGACAGAGGGCACAGGGTGAGTTGAATATGAAGGGATGATATCTAAAAAAATTAAGGGGTGAGAGAGGAATATATTGGGAGAAGGAGAAAGGGAGAGATAGAATGGGGTAAATTATCTCACATAAAGGTGGCAAGAAAAAGCATTCTGTTGGAAGGGAAGAGGGGACAGGTGAGGGGGAATGAGTGAATCTTGCTCTCATTGGATTTGACTTAAGGAGGGAATAACATACACACTCAACTGGGTATCTTACCATACAGGAAAGTAGAGGGGAAGGGTTGGGGGGGGAATGATAGAAGGGAGGGCAGATTGGGGGAGGAGGTAGTCAAAAGCAAACACTTTTGAAAAGGGACAGTGTCAAGGGAGAAAATTAAATAAAGGGGGACAGGATAGGATGGAGGGAAATATAGTCTTTCACAAAATGACTATTATGGAAGTGTTTTGCATAATGATACATGTGTGGCCTATGTTGAATTGCTTGCCTTCTCAAGGAAGGTGGGTAGGGAGGGAAGAAGGGAGAGAATTTGGAACTCGAAAGTTCTAAAAACAAATGTTCAAAAAAGTTGTTTTTACAAGCAACTGGGAAACAAGATATACAGGCAATGGGGTGTAGAAATCTATCTTTCCTTACAAGAAAGTAAGGGGAAAGGGGATAAGGGCGGGGGTGGGGGGGAGTAAGGCGACAGAAGGGAGGGCAGACTGGGGAAAGGAGCAGTCAGAATATATGCCATCTTGGGGTGGGGGGAGGGTAGAAATGGGGAGAAAATTTATAACTCAAAATCTTGTAGAAATCAATGTTGAAAACTAAAAGTGTTAAATAGTAAAAAAAATCCATTAAAAATAAGTAAACAGGATAATGTGAAAGCCAAGGGAATCTAATGTGATTGATCTCAGACTATGTTAGAGAAGTGGAGTGTCCAGATAGAAGATGGTGATAATCTCATTCTATTCTATCCCGATCAAACAATATCTAAAACACTGTGTGTAGTTAGAGGTACCATAATTTAGGAAGCATGTTGGTGGATGTGTCCATAGAAGGACAATCAGGATAATAACAGGACTTGATTTTTAGCCTAAGGAAGAGAAAATGTATGGGGCATATGAACACCATCTTGAAGCACTTAAAGGGCCATCATATGGAAGAATAATTGATTTTGTGTAGTTTAAGAAGCAGGTGGTACAATGGATAGAGTGGTGGGCTTGAAATCATGAAAACGTGGGTTCAAATATGGCCTCAGACATTTGCTAGCTGTGTGACCCTAGGCAAGTCTCTCAACCTCTGTCTGCCACATGGAGGCAATAATGATACCTACAGCTCAAGATTGTTTTGGAGATCAAAGGAGATATTTGTAAAGTGCTTAGCATCCTGCCTGGCACATAGTAGGTACTTAATAAATACTGGTTTTCTTCCTTCAGATATTAATACTAAGCACAAAGGGCAGAAATTGAAGGAGGTGGGTTTAGCTCAGCGTAATTAAAAACTTTCAAATGAGTATAAGTATCCCCAAATGGAAGGAATGGGCTGTGTTGTAAGGCAATGAGGCTCCCAACACTGCAGGCTTGTGAGCAAAGGTTGGAGGACCATGTTGCCAGAGATGTGGTGGGCATTCCTGTGCAGTTGGACCAGACAGGCTCCTAAGTCCTCTAACTCAAAGGTCAATAGCTCTGCATACATATCAGACATAGGGAAAAATCTGAAATAGAGTCGAACCCTTCTGACAAATATTAACTCTCAACATCATCATCCACTAATTATATAATTCCTAGAGGATATCTTTCATCAAGCAGGCCATCCTGCTACCACAGAATGTAAAGTAAAAGCATCCTTGTGTGCTGACAGATGGAATGACCAGTTTTCCATTCACGATTTCTTCAAGATTCAGTTAGGAAATATATGTACTAGGAGGTGAAAGATTCCAGCTGTTGAGTGATTTCACATCAGCCTTGACAATGATGCACAGGCAACATAGCGAAATGTCAGCCTAAGTTCTCATATTTGTGGCCATTAAAGAGCACACAGTATTTTAAAATGCAATGAACATTCGCCAAAAGAAAAAAAAAAGCAAAAGCTGGAAAAGTGATTAGGAGTTTTGAATTAAAGAAGAAAAACAAATGGTGGGTTAAGGGAGGGGGAGGTGAAAGGAAGACACAACAGAACAATTAAAGAAAAATGAAATGGAAAAAGAGGCCAGAAGTCCAGATTTTTGTACTGTTGTAGCTTATGCGAATGGGAGGGGGAAGTGTTCTAGAGCGGTGTGTTCTGGACCCCTTTCGCAACTTAATGAACACTATAGACCTCTTCTCAGAATAAAATGGTAAATACATGAAATAAAGACATGAAATTACAAAGGAAACAAGTTATAATGAAATAGTTTAAAAGATTAAAGTTAAGTTCATGAACCTTCATGGTCTTAAGGATTCACTTATTTGGTATTAAATAGAGAGTTTGGAAATCACCGAACTTGAGCACTAATGAATGGGACAGACACTGGAGAATCAGAAATAATCCTTTCCCCCAAACACAGTAAAAATGTCTGAAAAAGGAACATTCACCTAACACTGATATTCTTCCTGAGTCCATTTAACTTTTCTCTGATTTTCCTTGAAACCTTTTTAGTACTGTCATGGCAGATAGAGAAGTGGGGAAATATTCAGGATCTGAGTGAGCAAACAGCTTTTAGGCTATTTAATCAATCAATAAGCATTTCTGCTGTTTGCTAGCCTCTATTCTAGGTGTTGGATACCCAAAGACAGAAGCAAAAGAATTCTTGTTCTCAAAGAGTATTTAAATAGGGAGAAAGTGCACCCATATAAAAATGATGATGATGATAATGGTGATGGTGATGGTGATGATGGTGGTGGTGGTGATAGTAATACCTAACATTTATATAGCTCTTTAATATTTGCAAACCTCTTAACAAATATCTCATTTTGACCTAATAACTCTTGGAGGTAGGACCTATAATTATCCCCACTTTACATTTTCTTTCTTTCTCCTCTTCCTTCTTTCCCTCCTCCCCTCTGGCTAGTTCCTGAACAGTCTGCCCAGTCTTCTATGGGCCTGAGAATGATACTGGTTTGTATATATGTAGCTACATCCAAAATATATACAAATATATTGAAGGTATCCTTGGGAAGGGGGACAGAAAAAGTATGCAGGTGGTGACATTTGATTTAAATTTATTTATTTAACATATTTAGTTTTCAGCATTGATTTTCACCAGAGTTTGAATTACAAATTTTCTCCCCATTTCTACCCTCCCCCCCCCACTCCAAGATGGCATATATTCTGGTTGCCCTGTTCCCCAGTCAGCCCTCCCCTCTATCACCCCATTCCCCTCCCATCCCCTTTTCCCTTCCTTTCTTGTAGGGCAAGATAAATTTCTACACCCCATTGCCTGTGTATCTTATTTTCTAGTTGCATGCAAAAACTTTTTTTTTGTTTTTGAACATCTGTTTTTAAAACTTTGAGTTCCAAATTCTCTCCCCTCTTCCCTTCTCACCCACCCTCCCTAAGAAGTCAAGCAATTCAACATAGGCCACATGTGTATCATTATGTATAACCCTTCCACAATACTCATGTTGTGAAAGACTAACTATATTTTGCTCCTTCCCAACCCATCCCCCTTTATTGAATTTTCTCCCTTGACCCTGTCCCCTTTCCAAAGTGTTTGTTTTTGATTACCTCCACCCCCATCTGCCCTCCCCTCCATCATCCCCCCCTTTTTTTTTATCTTCCTCCCTCTTCTTTCCTGTGGGGTAAGATACCCAATTGAGTATGTATGGTATTCCCTCCTCAGGCCAAATCTGATGAGGGCAAGGTTCACTCATTCACCCCTCACCTGCCCTCTCCCCTCCTCCCACAGAACTGCTTCCTCTTGCCACCTTTATGTGAGATAATCCACCCCATTCTGTCTCTCCCTATCTCCCTCTCTCAGTATGTTGCTCTCTCATCCCTTAATTTGATTTTATTTCCTTTAGATATTTTCCCTTCATCTTCAACTCCCCCTGTGTCTGCTCTCTCTCTCTCTCTTTTATAGATATATACATATATACATACATACACATTCACTTATATATATATATATATACATAAACATATATATATATATATATATATATGCATATTCCCTTCAGCTACCATAATACTGAGGTCTCATGAATCATACATGTCATCTTTCCATGTAGGAATGTAAACAAAACAGTTCAACTTTAGTAAGTCCCTTGCAATTTCTGTTTCTTGATTACCTTTTCATGCTTCTCTTGATTCTTGTGTTTGAAAGTCAAATTTTCTATTCAGTTCTGGTCTTTTCACTGAGAAAGCTTGAAAGTCCTCTATTTTATTGAAAATCCATATTTTGCCTTGGAGCATGATACTGAGTTTTGCTGGGTAGGTGATTCTAGGTTTTAATCCTAGCTCCATTGACTTCCAGAATATCGTATTCCAAGCCCTTCAATCTCTTAATGTAGAAGCTGCCAGATCTTGGGTTATTCTGATTAGGTTTCCACAATACTCAAATTGTTTCTTTCTGGCTGCTTGCAGTATTTTCTCCTTGATCTGGGAGCTCTGGAATTTGGTGACAATATTCCTAGGAGATTTCTTTTGGGGATCTATTTGAGGAGGCGATCGATGGATTCTTTCAATTTCTATTTTGCCCTGTGGCTCTAGAATATCAGGGCGGTTCTCCTTGATAATTTCTTGAAAGATGATATCTAGGCTCTTTTTTTGATCATGGCTTTCAGGTAGTCCAATAATTTTTAAATTATCTCTCCTGGATCTATTTTCCAGGTCAGTGGTTTTTCCAAGGAGATATTTCACATTGTCTTCCATTTTTTCGTTCTTTTGGTTCTGTTTTATAATATCTTGATTTCTCATAAAGTCACTAGCTTTCACTTGCTCCAATCTAATTTTTAAGGTGGTATTTTCTTCAGTGGTCTTTTGGACCTCCTTTTCCATTTGGCTAATTCTGCCTTTCAAGGCATTCTTCTTCTCATGGGCTTTTTGGAGCTCTTTCGCCATTTGAGTTAGTCTATTTTTTAAGGTGTTGTTTTCTTCAGTGTATTTTTTGGTATTTTTTTGGGTCTCCTTTAGCAAGTCATTGACTTGCTTTTCATGGTTTTCTCGCATCCTTCTCATTTCTCTTCCCAATTTTTCCTCTACTTCTCTAACTTGCTTTTTCAAATCCTTTTTGAGCTCTTCCATGGCCTGGGACCAGTTCATGTTTTTCTTGGAGGTTTCTGTTGTAGGCTCTTTGACTTTGTTAACTTCTTCTGTCTGTATGTTTTGGTCTTCTTTGTCACCAAAGAAAGAATGCAAAGTCTCAGACTGAATCTGGGTGCATTTTCGCTGCCTGGCCATATTCCCAACCAACTAACTTGACCCTTGAGTTTTTCAGTGGGGTATGACTGCTTGTAGACTAAAGAGTTCTATGTTCCGTGTTTGGGGGGGGAGGTGCCAGCTCTGTCACACCAGCACTACTCCTTCCCCAAGAACCCCCAACCCGGACTGGGCTTAAATCTTCAGCAGGCTGTGCACTCCTGCTCTGATCCGCCACTTGATTCCTCCCACCAGGTGGGCCTGGGGCCAGAAGCAACAACAGCTGTAGCTGCCCCACCTCCGCTGCCCCCGGGGCTGGAAGCCGAACTGCAAACTCCTTCCACCCCCGCAGCTTTTCCCACTAACCTTCTCCACTGTCTTTCGTGTTTGTGGGTTGAGAAGTCTGGTAACTGTCGCAGCTCACTGATTCAGGGTGGTAGGGCACATTCCGCCCAGCTCCTGGGCTGGTTGGTCCAAGCCGCTCACACTGGGCTCTGCTCCGCTCTGCTCCCAGCTCCTAGCTCCCAGCTCCGTGTGGGATAGACCTCACCCAGAGACCATCCAGGCTGTCCTGGGCTGGAGCCCTGCTTCCCTCTGCTGTTTTGTGGGTTCTGCCATTCTAGAACTGGTTCAGAGCCATATTTTATAGGTTTTTGGAGGGACTCGGCAGGGAGCTCACGCTGTTCCCTGCTTTCCAGCCACCATCTTGGCTCCGCCCCCCCAGATGGTGACATTTGAGTTGAATCCAAGATTCCAAGAGAGGAAGGTGAAAAGGGAGGGTGTCTTGGGTACTGGGGACAGCCAATGCTGAGGTACAGATGGAATATATTGTTTGAGGAATGGAAAGAAAATCATTATGGTTGGATCACAGAGAGTAGAAGAGAATAGTTTACCCGAACTGGAAAGGTGAGGTAGCGTCATGTAGAGAAGAGCTTTAAGTGGATCCTGGAAGTATTAGGGAGCCACTGGAGTTTATTAAGTAGATAGGGTGAAACAGTTAGACCTGTGTTTCAGGAAAATCACTTTGGCAGCTGTGTGGATTACGCATTAAAGTGGGAAGAAACTTGTAGCTGGAGAGAGAAATTAGGAGGATATTGTAACTGCTGATCGATTTTTGCAACAGATATTATAAATTTCACGATACCGTAAAGAATGAATTAAAGTGGCAATTATGAGTTTGGAGAAGGGGACAAATGTGAGAGATGTTGTAAAGCTAGAAGTAGCAAGATTTGGCAAATGACTGGATAAACAGAGTGAGTAAAAGGGAGGAGTCAAGCACAGCACTGAGGTTTTGAACCTGAGTGGCTACAAGGATAGTGGTGTCCTTGATAGAAATACAGAAATTCAGAAGATGGACAGGCTTGGGTAGAAATATGATGAGTTCCATTTTGGACCTGTTGGATTTCAGATGCCTTTGGGACATTCCATCGGAAATGTCCAAGAGACAGATAGCGATGTGAGACTAGAGCTCAGGAGAAAGAATAGTGCAGAAATAAAGATCTGAGAGGCTGGATGCCTCATCATAGCAGAGATGGTCATTGAACCCACTGGAGCCGATGAGGTCACCAAGTGAGAGAATATAGAAAGAGAAGAAAAGAGGACCCTAGACAGGGACTTTGGGATAAGCCTGCAGTTTGGTGGCATAATGAATGATTTGTGTACCATATGGTAGAGAGACAATTAAAAACTGTTTGTTGATATTCAGTCATTTTTGGTCATGTCTGACTCTTTGTGACCCCATTTGGGGTTTTCTTGGCAAAGATACTGGCATGGTTTGCATTTTCTTCTCCAGCTCATCTTACAGATGAGGAAACTGAGGCAAACAAGGTGAAGTGACTTGCCCAGGGTCACACAGCTGCAAGTATCTGAGGCCAGATTTGAATTCAGGAAGATGAGTCTCCCTGACTCCAGGCCTAGGGCTCCTTCCACTGCACCAACTAGCTGTCCCAGTTAAAAGACTTTAACAATTAGCATTATGAAAGCCAATGAAAGTATTCATTTTTGGAAGCCATGCCTGCATTAGCTATTGCAACTTTCATAAAAATCTATTAGTGTTAGATTATTCTGTCAACCACATTATTTGATGTAAATAATAATAGAGCTGGTAAGTGAAGGACAAGGTTAATACTTGCCTTAAAGGCTTTCTACAGCTTTCGTAAATGGAACGCACTTTCTATCACCAAGTACTCAGTGGGCACTGATTAGCTTGATGACATAAATGGTGAGATATTCCTGGAATGAGACCTTGATGTACCTTTTATAGACTCATAGACTTAAAGAAGGCACACAGGATCTTATAATATTTTCAAAGTCCTTCAGGGGAGCTTTATCCATCATCAGTTGGTCCCATCATTAAATACAGGACATTTTCTTTATAACTTGCTTAAATCCTTTCTACAACAGAAAGACAAAAAGTGATCCAGTGGTGTGTGCTTTGGATCTTTGTGGACAACAGAACCTCTCATGATACTGCATTCATATTTCTCAGTTTTATGCAAAAATTTTGATGAATTCTTGATTTGCATTTAGAGGACCTGGGTTCAAATCCCGGTTTGCTTTTTTCATGAGTGTAAGCAAATCACTTAACTTCTTTGAGTTTGGTTTCTTCATCCGTAAAATGAAGGATGCAGCAAGGTGGCATGGTGGATAGAGTGCTAGGCTTGAAGTCAGGAAGATTCCTCTTCCTGAGTTCAAATCTGGCCTCAGACACTTAGTAGCTATGTGACCCTGGGCAAGTCCCTTAACCCTGTTTGCCTCAGTTTCTTCATCTGTAAAATGAGCTGCAGAAGGAAATGGCAAACCACTCCAGTATCTTTGCCAAGAGAACCCCAAAGGGGGTCACAAAGGGTCACATGACCAAAAATGACTGAACAACAATAACAAATAAGGGGATCAGACTGAATCACCTCTGAGGGCTCTTCCAGCTCCACATCTACATGCCTGTGTGAAATGCCAGAAAATATAGTTTTTAGACCTGAAAAAAATCTTAGACAATTATATAGTGACATTGTCACTTATTGAAGTGATCAGATAGTCCACCTTGTGTCCTCCAATTACAGCCATGCAAACAAAGTTCACTCTTCCCACTTCAATGAACCCAACAAGGCTGTGGAAACACATGAGTTACTTTTATGGAGTTGTTATCCTGGCTACAGAAATGGAATGCTGGCTACATGCTGCTGATCAGCTCCAGAAGTGGGTTTTGTAAGGCGAAACTTGACAAACTAACTGGCTTGGCAGGTCAAAGCCTGGCCCCTTATGCTCTCAGAAAATGCTGGGAAGCCTCAGAGCACATATTCAAGGGAAAGAGTGGGTAGCACTCAGGACTGCTTAATGAATTCTCCCTCCGGATGTGGGAAAACTGGGACACTGATGCACTGTTGGTGGAGTTGTGAACTGATCCAACCATTCTGGAGAGCAACTTGGAACTACGCCCAAAGGGCTATAAAACTGTGCATACCCTTTGATCCAGCAATACCAATGCTAGGTCTATGTCCCAAAGACGTCCAAAAAGGGAAGAGGACCTCTTTGTACAAAAATATTTATAGCAGCTCTTTTTGTGGTAGCTAAGAATTGGAAATCAAAGGGATGCCCATCAATTGGGGAAAAGCTAAACAAGCTGTGGTATATGATTCTAATGGAATATTATTGTGTTCTAAGAAATGATAAGCAGGATAGTTTCCGAAAAACCTGGAAATACTTACATGAACTGATGCATAGTATAGTGAACAGAACCAGGAGAATGTTGTACACAGTAACAGCAATATCGTTTGATGAAGAATTTTGAATACCTTAGCTATTCTCAGCAATACAGTGATTGAGAACAATCCTAAAGGACTAATGATGAAGCATACTATCCGTCTCCAGAGAAAGAACTGGTAGTGGTTGAATAGACTGAAGCATGTTATTTTTCACATTCTTTCTTTCATTTTTTTTCTTTTATTCATGTCTTCTTGTACAAAATGACTAATATGGAAATGTTTTACATAATTTTACATGTATAACCTATATCTGATTGCTCACTGTCTCAGGGAGGTAGGAGGGAGGGATAGAATTTGGAATTCAAAACCTTAAATAAAATTCTAAAAAGAAAATTTAAAAAATTTAAAATTAAAAAAATTTAAAAGAAAATAATAAAAGCTCAAACAGAAAAAAGAGAATTCTCCCTCCCTGAACTAGTAAGCCAAAATAGCAGCTGCTGGAGTAAGATCTGTGGTTTAAAGGAGCACAAGTTCATGAATCCCTGGATATCTTGGGGAATAACAAAGTCTGAGGGCTTCCAGAGCTGCCCTTAACTTATATGGAATTAATTTTAAGTCCCCCAGTCCCAAGCAGGACAAGATGATACATACTGTACACAATATCCATGCACACAGTCCTGACACCAAACAGTGGAAATAAAAAATAATAATAATTGAAAAAATATGCCTGGACTAGCAATGGGATGGATGAAGAAATGGTGCTGTCCTCCATATGTATGTTCCTTGGCTGCTACAGGTGCTTTCATTGGCTTGGAAACCTCTGCTAATCAGATCATTATTTTCTGCCATGCCATTTCATTAAAAATAAGCATAAAATTAATGGAATAAAATCCAATAAACTAGCATACTTCTAAAAGAACTTAACAAAAGACAGACCTTGTTGACCTAATCACATTCTACTGAGCTACTATGTTCCATTTTAAAAAGCTACCAACAAATTCCTGGAGGTTAAGATTCTTTTTTCCATTCTTGGCAAGGGGTATGCAAGATTATCTTCATACCAATTTGCTCTGAATCTTTCGAAGAGGATTCTTCCTGGTTTCCTTGAAGGGGGACATTGATATTCTTGGATCTATGAATTTGTTGAAGATAAAAATGAAAATGCCTCGTTCCTTCCATTAAGAACAATATTTTTTTGGTGACAACTCCTCTCCTCCCTTCTTTCCACTATCCCCTCAGCTAAATTCCAGGAAATGTTTAGAATCTAAGAACTGGAGAAGTTTTTTTTAAAAAACCACTAACTTTAATAAAATGGCAGCTTAAAATTTAGACAGGGACATATTTTTATTCCTATTTTGAATTTTTTTCTTCCTATTTCTTCCTATTTTGAAAAATTAATCTTAGCTGGATTAAGAGGCACTGATTTTTTATTTTCACATCTGATCTTTGTTCTCTCTTTCACTATCAGTTGCTGTGTAAGTAATTGCAATTATTAATTTATATTTCCCTCTCTCTCAACTTTCACATCAAGTCAGTTGCCAAGTCTTGTCAATTTTGCCTCCGAATCATCTCCCCTGGCACCGTCTCCTTTTCTCCACTTACACAGCCTCCGTCCTAATTCAGGTCCTGATATTCTCTCTTTTGGATGGTGCAGAGAGTCTATTGGAACGGAGATCCGGATTTGTAGTCAGAGGACCTGAGTCCAAATCACAGCAGTTCCACTTATCATTTATGTTAATTTACAAATCACTGAACTTCTCTGGTCCCAGTTTCCTCTTCTGTAAATGAGGGTATTGGAGTAGACAAGGTCTAAGATCCCTGAGCTCTAAATTGATGACCTTGTATCATTATACTATCTATAAGCACAATGGTGAAGCTGTCCTCTGTTGGTAGAAGAAGTGCCGAAAGTAATGGACTCATTTATGACCCTAACTGGTCTCCCTGCTTCCAGTCCCCTCTTCCATCTGGCTTCCAAGGCCAAGAAACTGATATTCCTAAAGCATAGATATGACCATGTCTCATCCCTACTCAAAAATTTTGATACTTTCCTATTGACTCGAAGGATAAAATAGAAGCTGTTCAGTAAGGGTCTCCAAGCCCTTCACAGTCAGGCTTCTGTCTACTACTCTGGCCTTATTTCCAATTACTCACCCTCATGGGCTCTCCATACCAATCAAATGGACTTCTTGCTATTTCCTATATATGGGGCTCCATCTTTTGCCACTGTGGCTTTTCACAAATGGTCTCTCGTGTCTAGAACGTGCTTCTTCTTCACCTCTGGCTTGGTAGAATCCTTAGATCAAAGAACATCAAAGAACAGCTCATCTAACACTTTTTACACAGGTTTTTCCCGATCCTGCCAATTATGAGCATTTTTTCGAGTATTTGGAGGGGTTTGGTGGAGAGCTCAAGCAGTCCCTGCCGCTACTCCGCCATCTTGGCTCTGCCCCTAATTATTGGCATTTTTTCTTCTCTTGAAATTACTTTGGACACTTTATATATATTTCACATTTATTTAATTGTATATATGTCATGCCACCCTAGTAGAACGTAAGCTCTTTTAGGACAAGAGACTGTTTTCATCTTTATTTTTTGTGTCTCCAGCACCCAGCAAAATGCCTAGCACAGGGGTAGGAAACCTGTGGCCTTGAGGCCACATGCAGCCCTCTAGGTCCTCAAGTGCAGCCCTTTGACTGAATCCAAACTTCACAGGAGATATTTAGATATATTGGACTCAGCCAAAGGGCTGTAATTGAGGACCTAGAGGGCCTAATCTGTGTTAATTGACATCTTAAAAAATACAGTGTACTAAATCTAGATTCTCACATCTTCCCCTTCACCCCCTCTAGCCCCCATACCGCTAAATGTCTATTGCACATCTCCACTTGTATCTCAATGTCACTTTAAACTCAATTTATCCAAGACTAAACTGATATCTCTCTCTCTCTCTCTCTCTCTCTCTCTCTCTCTCTCTCTCTCTCTCTCTTTTCCTCTCTCTCTCCCCCTCCCCTCCCCTCTCTCTGTCTCTGTCTCTTTCTCTGTTTGTTTCTCTGTCTCTGTCACTGTCACTATCTCTGTCTGTCTCTCTCTCTCTCTCTCTCTCTCTCTCTTCCTCTCTCTCTCCCCCTCCCCTCCCCTCTCTCTGTCTCTGTCTCTTTCTCTGTTTGTTTCTCTATCTCTGTCACCGTCACTATCTCTGTCTGTCTGTCTGTCTGTCTCTCTCTCTCTCTCTCTCTCACACACACACACACACACACATACCAGTTTCCCCTTCTGACTTGCTTGTTCTTTAACTCATACCAGCACTTCCATCCCCAAAACTAGTTCATCCCTCTAGCTTCCTTGTCTACCAATGACAGCGCCATTTCCCAGTCAACTGGATCCAAAACACTACAATTCTTGACTCATCCTTCTCAGTAAGTTATTTTAAAATTGCATTCATGTAAGCGATGTTTCATAAAGTTCTTTAGCAAGTATAGCGGAAAGAGTACTGGCTATGGAGAGGATTTGGGTTCAAATTCTGAATCTGCCACTTAGTAGCTGTGTGACCTTGGACAAGTCACTTAACCTATGTGAGCCTCAGATTCCTCCTCCGTAGAAATAGAAGGTTGCACTAGACTACTTTGGAGGTCCATTGTTCCAGATCTATGATCCTACATATGTAATCCTCCACTGAGATTGAATCTTTTACCTCACAGTGATGAAATCATTTTTCATAGACCATGCTAGTGTCACACAAAATCTAGCAGGTCTGACCATACCAGAAAGCCTCTGCATGTAGACTTGGTGGTAGACTTTAAGCCCATCACCTAAAAAGCAGGCCAATTAAATTCAGAGATGCTTGTTACAGGAAGCTTGGCTGACAGACAATGAATTATTTTTGGCTGCAGCAACTTGGAAGGAATGTGATACAGTGGTGGGAGTGAGGAGGTAAGTACTGGAACCGGAGTCAGAGAAGCTGGGTTCAAATCCTGGGTTCAAATCTATCATTTGTTTGCCACCTCTGCCACTTACTGCTCTGGGCAAATCACTTACTCTCCCTGGGCTTGTTTTGGTACGATGGAAGCATTTTTGTTCAGTTATTTTTCAGTCATATCTGATTCTTCATGACCCCTTTTGGGGTTTTCTTGCCAAAGATACTGGAGTGGTTTGCCATTTCCTTCTGCAGCTCATTTTACAGATGAGGAAACCGAGACAAACAGGGTTAGGTGACTTGCCCCGGATCACACAGCTAGTAAGTGTCTGAGGCTAGATTTGAACTCAGGAAGACAAGTCTTCCTTACTCTAGGCCCACCATTCTATCCACCGTGCCACCTAGCTGCCCTCCAAAGGGACTAGATTACTTCTAATGTTCCTTCCAGTTACAGATCTATGATCCTACATCATTTGAACACCGAGAATGGCAAAGGTGAAGTTAGAGTCTCTGTTGGTAGACAGATTTTACAAGTTGATAAAATAATTCATCTTTGGAAACCGGAGTGGAAAGATAGCTGCTAGGATCCGTGGCTTCAAGAGATATTATTTTAAAAGGAAAAAAAACCCATAATCATTAAACATGAGCTGTGTGGATAGAACACCAGGCCTGGAGTTAGGAAGACTCATCTTTCTGAATTCAAATCTGGCCTTTGATCCTGACTATCTGTGTGACCGTAGGCAAGTCACTTAACCCCGTTTGCCTCAGTTTCCTCATCTGTAAAATGAGTCAGAGCAGGAAATGGCAGACCACTCCAGTATCTCTGGCAAGAAAATCCCAAATGGGGTGACGGAGAGTTGGACAGGCTTGAAAAAGGACTGAACAACTGTGTACTTTTATAGAAAGATAGCATGAATGCCGTGTTGGCATCCTGTGAAATTTTGAAAGACCCAAGGCAGACTTCTTAACAAAAATAGGTAAGTTCTCTACATAGGATTTTGAGTAGGGTCTGAAAAAGAATTGCAAAGGAAAAAAAGAAGCCAGGAATCAGTTGTAATCTGGATCAATGGAAGGGGTACTCACAATTACATGATCTCAAACTCCTCAAAGTATTAAATTAGTCAAGGTTGGGCTTGGTACTTTAAATAGCTGCTATTGTAAATTAAAGGCCTGGGATCATTTCATCTCAAATGAACTTTCTCTCTCAACCCACTAACAAAAATAGTATCAATAGAGTTACACTGAGTTTTTCAGGGCCAGGTGCTGGGCAATCAGTCAATAAACAGATAAAGGTAGTGCTAAATCTTTTCTGGAAAATAAATGTTTTGCCAAGAAAGATTGGTTCCACTTGCTGAATTACAAACTTTTTTTATCACGCTATGTGTTAGGGACTCCATGTTCACATTAGAATTGCATAAAACATTGGCACTTATGAATGGAATGATACTCGATTTGCCGAGTTCTAGTCAATTTTATATCATTAAAAATCTCAACTTTTAGAATGGTTGGAGTGTGCAGAGTACATGGCATTATTTTAACAAAGAATTCTCAATTTTGACTTGCTGTGAAGGCAGAAGGCTAAAGCTGGTAACCCCTGAGGAGCTTTTCCTATAGCTCTTAATTCTAAGCTGGAAGATTTGTAAATCTTTGTTAGTGATGATATCGAATTTTGGTGACCAGACTCTGTGGTCAGCACTCCCCTCCGTTTATCACCAATCTGCAGAGTTGTGAAGCTTAATCAGCTTTATTTTACAAACACTCAGAAATTCTTAAAGGCCTCCTCATATCTTTTCATCATATATTCCATTGTTATTATTAACTCATCTTGTTGAAGCTGTCCTCATCTTCCCCCCTGATTTGTACAAATTGTTTACATTTTAATTCAATTAAGCTCGTTATCTGCTCCAACTTATGACAAATATACACAGTCCTTGCTATTATTCAATAAAAACTGCTAGCCTGCTCTTCAAAGCAATAAATGAAACTTGTCAGTGTTGTAAGTCTGTTTCCTGAATTGATATGCACAAAGCAATTTTTTAGGTATTAGTTGCTGGGTACAGTTAGTTCCCAAACATTTAGTGCACTGAGTTTACATATGGGATTCTTTAAGTGGGTTCTAATGTTTCTATAATCTGGTAAAATGCTATTAATCTTTTGTGGCCACTTTTTAAAAAGTACTCTGTGTGCTGAAAACAGGTTCAGAAATTCAAACCAATTTTATGTGGAGTCATACACTTTCATTACATGAGCATAATTAATTATCTTAATAAAAGGATTGGTGGATCCTTGTAAGGAACACAGCACTCTTAATTGTTTATGTTGCTAAAATTCAAACAAAAATAATTATTCATTGCTTATTTGTTCATGTTTTGCATTACCTGATACAGTTACGATTATATGGCATCTTGTTAGATGCTTGGTCGTATTTAGGAGAAATTTGGGATGACCTTGAAATGATCTCTACAGTTCCAGCTGCTTACTCTAAACTCATACAATACCAGATGTGAAATCAGTGCATCTGCATTCAAACGCTCTCCTGTGGATTTTGAGTGATGAAACAGACAAGACCATAATGACAGACTGATTAGACAGGTTTGGCAGAAAGCGAATTCTGAAGACATTCATGAATCATTGCAGAACTGCATGAAATGCAGGCCACATCTTTATTTAAATCACAGAAATATAAAAGCATCACAGAAATGAATTTTTTTTAAAAACTGGGGTTAATTTCTGGGAAAATCATCATAGATTTTTAATAGGGGTATATTTTATTAATGGCATACTGCAAAAACACTAAAGTGAATAAAAAGATGCATGCAATTTTTAGATTAAAAAGCACCCTTTGCATATTTAATTCGAGTGTTTTCATTTAGGCATTTGCCTTTCCTTTTTCTCTCTTTTCTTTTTCTTTTAAAGAATTGATAATAAATGCCTCCCTATTTATGCTGCCTGGCTATGAAATCACATGTTCAGTGTCACATAAAACTTAGTACCTAGTAAAATCTGTTCAGACTTCAACCATATTTTGCCTTCTCTGTAGCCAGAGCCAGCCTGCGGATGTTTGAGATACAACCAGCTGCAGCTTCTTGGAGCACTTCATCAGGAGAGCCAACCATATCCAGTAAAAGCTAGGGCAAAAAGAAAGGGGTGGGGGAGAGAGAAAGAGAGGGAGAAAAGAACCAAAGATTAATCTAGAAGCTGAACATAATGAAATCATGCGATTGAAACAATTTCAAATCATCAGTGTCTAGGAAGATCATGGACAAATTAATATTAGAGGATGGTTTTAGGTGATACAGTAAGTGAAAATAGACCTGGTAATGATGACTTGAACGGGTTGAGGGCATAAACAACTTTCTATTACGAAGGGCTATGCCAGGTTCCTGGGTTTTTGTCTCTTGCCATTGGACATTTCCTAATGATTCTGCTCCTCCAATAGCTTTCTCATTTCTATCCCTACTTCTGATTGCTGCCTCCTTATTTCAGAACCCTATTAACTCTTCTTTTTTCCATTTATTCAGCGCCTATTATGGGCTTCCCCCTCCCCTCCCCCCCTGCTCCCCCCCCCCCCCCGCCACCGTCCCCATTACAAACACATGTAGTCAATGAAAACAAATTTGCACATTGGCAGTATCCAAAAAAAAAATGTTCATCTCCTTCTGCATTCTAAGTTCTTTACCTTTCTATTATGAAGTGGGTAGTATTTCACCATTAGTCCTCTGGAATCATGAATGGTCATCACACTGATAAGAGTTCAGCATAATAGTATTCCATCACATTTCTATACCATAATTGTTCATCTATTCCCCCATTTATAAGCACCCTCTCAGATTCCCACACTCTGCTGCTTCAGAGCCATAAATATACTTTTTTTACATCCTTGGATTTTCGTTTAGACCTAATCCTTCCCTTAATCTTTGTTGTTCAGTTGTTTCAGTTGTGTTAGACTCTTCCTGACCTCATTTGGGGTTTTCTTGGCAAAAATATGGGAGTGGTTTGCCATTTCCTTCTCCAGCTCATTTTATAGATGAGGAAACTGAGGTAATTGGGGTTAAGTGACTTTGCCCAGGGTCACATAGCTAGGCCAAATCTGAGGCCAGATTTTAAGGCAGGAAGCTGAATCTTCCTAACTCCAGGATTGGTACTCTATTCACTGAGCCACCTAGCAATCCTCCCTTAATCTACTCGTCCTCTAATTTCCCCACTTCCCTTCTCCCCTTCCCCTCCTATTTCCCTGTTAAGTGAAATATGACTTTGTACCCAATTCTGTGTGTATGTTCCTCCTTTTTTTTGACCAGTTCAGATGAGAATGAGGTTCAAGTATCAGCTGCTTCCCTCCATATCCAACTGTTTTTTAAAATATAGGTACCTACTTGTGCATCCTGATTATGTAAGATAATTTCCCCTAAACTTTGCTTTCCCTTTTCCCAACCCTACTCCTAGTATATTCTTCTTCTGCTCTTTTTCCATTCTTTTCTTAAATCATCAAGACACAACAGAACCACTCCCAGGCCTTGTCCAATTGTACTCCCTTTGTGAACCCTGATGATAATAGAGTTCAAAGGGGACGTGCGTATCATCTCTCCATATGAGAATGTAAGCAGTTTATCCTTGTTTATTCCTTTTATCACAATGTTCATTCACGTTTACCTTTTGATGTTTCTTGTCACTCCTGTGTTTGAACTCCAAAATTTGTCTGAAGCTCTGGTCTTTTCATTAGGAATGCTTGGAAGTCCTCTATTTCATCTAAGATCCATTCCCTGCCCCACCCCACCATAGCAGTTTTGCTGGATAAGTTATTCTAGACTGTAAGCCCATATCCTTTGACTTCTGGAATATCGTATTCCAAATTCTCTGCTTCTTTATAGTGATGGCTGCTAAATCATATGTGACCCTGACTGTGGTTCACTGGTACTTGAGTTCTTTCTTTCTGGCTGTTTGTAATAATTTTTTTTTTCTTTAACCTGGAAGCCCTGGATTTTGGCTATGATATTCCTGGAAGTTTTCATTTTAGGGTTTCTTTCAGGAGGTGACTGGGGGATTTCTCCTATTTCCACTTTGCTCTCTAGTTATAAGAGATCGGGGAAGTTTTCTTTTAAAATTTCTTGAAATATGATGTCTCTGTTTTTGGTCATAATGTTTGAATAGACTAATGTTTTGAAAATTTTTTTTCTCCCTCATACATTTTCCAGGTCAGTTGTTTTTGCTATGAAATACCCTACATTTTCTTCTTTTGCTTTTTTTTTAAAGACTTTTGACTTTGTTTTCATATTTCTTGTTGCTTCCTGAAGTCATTGGTTTCTTTTTGGTCCATTCTAATTTTCAAGGAATTCGTTGCTTGAGCAAGGTTTTGTTCCTCTTATTCCAAACTGTTAATTCCCTTTCCAATCTTTCTTCCATAGCTCTCATTTCTATTCTATTTTTTTCCTCAAGTACTCTCATTTCATTTATGAAAAAGCATCAAAATTTTTTTTAAACTCTTGCTTCATCTCTTCAGGATTTCTAGTTGAGTTTGTGCCCAAGCTGTATTTTTCTCTGAGGCATTGCTTGTAGATGTTTTGGACTAACCTTTTCATTTCCCTATGCTGAATTGGGCAGGACAAGTTTTTCTTGATTTCCCTGTCAGGATTCAATCTGGTGTATTTTTTAGTTCTGTTTGGGGGAGATTGCGGAGAAGAACTCACTACAATGCTTTTCCCCACTTTACCATCTTGGATCTGTCCCCTTGACCTTATTAATAGGCTCCTCTATTGCCAATTCACTCCCTATAGCATCACTTCTGGAGCGACATTCCTCAAGGCACACCACCTAACTCACAGGGTCGTTGAGAGGATCAAAGTGGCAGAGCTAGGATTTGAACCGCAATCCTTTGACTCTAAATTCAGCACTCTTCCTACTGTACCATGACCCAACACAACTTTCTGGATTTATTTTACATTATCCATCTTCCCTTTTTTGGTTGGGGTTGTCAGGATACCCAGGATATTCCCATAGGAAGAGAGCAATGGTGGCAAAGAAGACCATCCTGCTACAAGCATAGTTGTTCTGGCAGGAACCTATCTGTACCCACGGGAGGGGTGGGTGGGGAAAAGAGGTATCCTTGGAGAGGGGCACCATAGTGAATGGATCCTGGGGGTGAGGTTGGGTGAAGGAGCATGATCCCAATCCATAGTGTAGCTTGTTGGAAGACCATGAGGTGAGCACATGTATAGTCTCCAGCCTGCGATGGGCAAGAAATACACCTCTCTTCCAGGGGAAGAAGTGTTCTCCTACCAGATGCCAGCACCCTAGGACATGGCCCCAGAGACTTTGCTGTAGTTATGGATATGGATACTTAATAAATGTTTGTTGAACTGAAATGTATTTATGCCAATCTAACCCCACCATTGATACTTATAAAAAGAGAGCTAATGAAATCCATTTGTATCCTAACCATTTGTAGATTTTTTTTTCACTAAAAGTGACTTGCTAAAGAAATGAGGGAACAGAGGCTACGGCTGCCATTAAATGTATTAATTAGTTAGTAGAAGTCAATATAATAATTAAAAAATATTCCTCCCACAAAATAGGATATTAGTTACCATATACTGTTACCATCCAGTAATGTCAAAATGAAAAATGATGCACAAAAAAATAACAATGATAGCTAATATTTATTCAACAACTAGTTTAACAAAGTATTTTATATAAGTTATATCTCATCTGATTTTTTATCCTTATACTCTATGAGGTAGATGTTATCCTCACTTTGTTGTTTTTGTTCAGCTGTTTCAGTTGTGTCTGAATCCTCATGACCCCATTCGGAATGTTCTTGCAAAGATCCTGGAGTGGTTTGCTATTTCCTTCTCCAGCTCATTTGCAGATGAGGAAACTGAGGCAAACAGGGTGAAGTGACTTGCCCAGGGTCACCCAGCTAGTAAGTATCTGAGGCTGGATTTGAACTCAGGAAAATGAGTCTTCAAGACTCCAGGCCTGGCACCCTATCTACTGTACCACCTAGCTTCACTTCACAGGTGAAGAAACTGAGAATGAAAGTTCAGTGCTCTTGTCACTATAGCACATACATATTGATAATATTTACATATGTGTATACACCCATATATAATTTGAGCCTCACAAAAACCTGCAAAGTATTACATCCCCCACTTTACAGAGGAAGAAACTGGGACTCAGTTGTTGAATTGGATATGACTGAAATGACTGGACAACAACAACAAAATTTGTAAGATATGATTGGCTCATAATCACACAACTCTTAAGTGTCAGAATCAGGAACTGGAACCCAGATCTTGCCTGACTCCAGGCCCAAAGGCTTTTCCGTTATGCTATCCTGCCTCTACAACAGAATATCACTTTGTTAGGACAACTATGCGCATAGTCATTTCAATGTGATTTTATGAAGTGAGTCTTGTTTGGAGAAAAGATTAGTCATCTAAAGTTTGGAATGCTAGTCATAATGTTAATAGAAAACAAATCACTAAGTTTATGTGTTTAAAATGTCCTTTATCATTAAGCAATAGAAAAAGAATCTTTATCTGACTTGGAGTGAAGTTTTGAGAAGTAAGAGTTTTCATTATTTGAAATTATTTTAAGATTCATTTGAAAGATGCTGCACATCCTGAAATCACATAAAACGTAGCATTCTAGGTCAAGCCATTCAACCTAAGTACAGTTTTGTTACACCAACGGATTTTTACAGATGGCTAGCCTATGGCATTGAACCTAACTGGTTAAGAACATATCTCATATGTCCCTCCCTTCTCTTGGTCACCCAGTATAATCTACTCATTCATCTGTGACTTTGTATGATTCCTTCAACTTACTTATATTTATAAGCATGAAACATCTCTGGTGACTAATGAGTTCCATACTCTTATTACCCATTATATAAAATGGTAACTTCTTTTATTTGTCCTAAACCCATCCTTATTCAGACTTTAAGGGATGCCCCAGAATCTTAGTATTCTGAGATGAACAAGTCTGTGCTCTCTCTAGCAGCAGTCTTCATGACTACATAAATACCAATCATATTTCTTCTCAGCCTGCACCTTTCTTAAACAGAAGTTATGAGCATGCTTGACTGGGAGGATTGAGATGTCACTGCTGGAGACCAGCGAATAAAGAAGACAAGATTCAGGTTTAAAAAAATGATAAGCTTAGTTTTAGACAGAAAAGCTCAGTTTTTAAAAAATGATGAGCTTGGTTTTAACTGTGCCAGTGGAACATCCAGGTGGAGGGAAGTGATCCATAGCCAGTTGGAAAGACTCATATGGTATTCAGGAGATAACCAAGACCAGGGAATGGAGGTTTGGGAGTCATTAGCATAGATGTGATTGTTGAAACCATAGGGTAGGAGTCATAGGGCATAGGATTTGAATCTGAATAGGACTTCTGACATCACCTATTCTGTCCCATTTATTTCCAAATGAGGTTAAATAACTCAGTTATACAAAGAGATAGGATTCAAATCATATCATCTGATTCTAAATCCAGTTTGCTTTCCATTACAACATACAGCAAAAGCATTGCAACTATCAAGGGTAGTGTTTGATCCCATCAATCATCTGGGTTTTATCATCTGAATAAGCATTTATTAAGCACCTACTATGTGCAAGCCTATGTGGGCAAACATCTGTCAGTTCAATGCCTTTTGATAAGATCACTAGGGAAGAGTGTTCAGGAAGAGGAAAAGAAAGCCTAGGGTTTTAGGGAATATCTTCCCTAATGGGTGAAAAGAGGAAGAAAAGACCAGGGAGGCAGAAATTGTCCTGTCACTTGTGTGTGTTGCCTATTAGAGTCCAATACATACACTTGGTGCTTAATAGATGTAAGACGGCATGTGCAAAGTGCTTCGCAAACCTTAAATGTGAGCTATTATTATCAACTTGTTCTCATCTTTTTAATAGAGTTCAGATACAACTGGTCCTAAGACAAATCAATATCCTGCTATTGTTATTCTGTATTTATGGTCTAGAAACTATTGAATAGTAGATGAAATAACTGCTTTTTAGACCTGAATAAAAGTATGAGGACACAAGCTCTTCTCCTATAAGCTCACTGAAAGCATACTTGGTACGACTCCAGTATCAGATAGGATGACAGGGATGATATTTACCTCATCCTGTTACTATCTGATTTGGGGCTGGAAAGTTGTTTCACCCCATCTTTTTGTGGGTTTTGCTGCTCCAGAATTTGTTTTATGGCATTATTTAAAAGTCTTCAGAGGGACTTTTGGGAATCCCTGCCTTTTCTCCGCCATCTTGGTTCCACTCTCCCTGATATCTGATTTTGATTTCATCAGCTATAGCTCTGTATTTTGAAAGTTTTTTTATTCCATGTTGTTTGGAGATTATGAGTATTTTGTATGGTGATATCTATTAAAATGTTGTTCTTAAGTTTTTATGAATCATTGTTATATCTGGATGAAGGTGAGCACCAGGTTGATATGTGATAATACTTCAATACAATTTATTGATTGAGTAGTTAAGGACATTTTGAAGTCTATATTTGTAAAATATGGGGACAGCTAGGTGGCACAGTGGTAGATCAAGAGCAGGGCCTGGAGTCAGGAAGACTCATCTTCTTGAGTTCAAATCTGGCCTCAGACACTTCCTAGTTGGGTGACCCTGGTCAAGTCACTTAACTTTATTTGCTTCAGTTTCCTCATCTATGACATGAGCTAGAGAAGAAAATGGCAAACCACTCCAGTATCTTTGCCAAGAAAAAACCCAAATGGGGTCTTGAAGAATTGGATATGACCGAAATGACTGGACAACAACAACAAAATTTGTAAGATAGGATTTGCTATTTGTCAGCCTGTGAAAGATAACAAGTTTCTGATGTATAATTCTAGCCACCATTATGTACTGCAAAATATTCTCTAAGTGCAAACTTATTGCAGAGTATTGTAGGGATTTGCTGCCCCATTTCTACATTTTCTTGCGCAATCTCCATTAATCACAAAGTTCAGGCTCCACAAGAAGAACCCTTCTTTTATAATTTCTGGTGGCAATGACTTGATCCTAAATTTCCATCATAAGGCCACATGATTCTGCCATTTGTTTGACACTTTGTAGATATGATGTTGGTTGAGTTCATGGTGACATTGCCCACCGAGAGCCCTTTGGTTCCACTCTCGGATTCTTGCCACTTCTTGGACTCCATCTTATTTTCAGCAAATCTAGTGGCACATACCTGTTGCTACTATTGCTTAATGAAGTGGGGTCTGCTTGTTCCAAAAGTATTTCTGTAGATTTCAGGCATCTAGTGGACGTGGGAATGGCCCGAAATCTAGAAGACCTGAGTTCAATTCTAGCGTGAGACACTTACTAGCTGTGTGACCCTGGGAAAGTCACTTAACCTTTGTTTCCTTCAGTTTCTTCATCTGTAAAATAAGATAATAGTAATGCCTGCCTCTCCCATGGTTGTTATGAGGATCAAAAGAGATAATAATTGTGAAGCACTTAGCACAGTGCCTGGCACATAAGTGCTATACAAATGTTAGCTATTAATGTTATTATTCTGACTTCTTTATCATGTCTATTGGAGTATCTAGAAATCTTCTTCCTCTTTTTCAGCAAGGAAGTGTTAATCTTTTAATAGCTAAGGATGATGGATACTATAATTAGTTAATACTTTATGGATTTTTGTTAGAATACAGTTTTCCACTTAAAGGGTGTGTTTTGGGCCCTCCTGGCTTAGGGTGAATGTCAATGGTAACTGTTTCTCTTTGGAACAGCAACCCTGAGGGTCTTCCCCTCCCAGCTTGATCTTTTTTTCCTTTTTTTTTCTAATTAAAGGAGCCATCCCTTGACTCACTTCTTAAAGAGGCCTATTCACTGAATGGGCATTATCTCACTCTAAGTGAGTGTGTGAAAAGGCTTGGACTAAAAGGGCCATGGTCTCCCATTGCATCCTGGGTCATCTCCAGTCATCCTAATGAATATCTGGTCACTGGATCCAGATGGCTTTGCAGGAGAAAATGAGGCTGGTGACCTTGCACAGCCCTCCCTCACTCAAATCAAAGTCAACTGCAAGTCATGTCATCATTTCCCTGATGCCATGGTCCTCTTCGAAAACGAAGGACAAACACAACAACATAGTCGATCAATTCCAAAAGAATCTATCAAAACTGATATTTTGTACATATTAATTGCTTTATTACTATTCTGCTATTTTAATAACATAATAAATAAATGATACAATTAATAATAGTAATTGAATGTATATGGAAGCTTTTCTATGCATTTGATCATTTCAGTTGTCCCTTTCTGGGCCTTCTTCAACTACATTATGTCTGTTTTGTTTCCAGCTTCTTTCTTGACCATGTCCATCATGAAATTTTGTTGGCCTCCTTGGCCATCTGGCCTCAACAGAATATTGGACTGACATCTGTTCGGAACATTTTACAAGGACGCCTAGGATGCTTTTCCTGGATTGATACCCATAGGTAAGAGCCCATAATTCAGTATATTTTGGGTTATCTCCTCTAAATGAGGAGATACTCTGTATTTCACAATGAAATTAATCTGCCACTTTTCTGCCCATTCACACAACTTTGTGAAATCTTTCTCCAGACTATTCCTATTGACTCAGTGTTTTAATCACCAGAAGAATTTAGTGTCCTATAGAGACCTAAAGATTTTAGTATTTTAGATCATTAATCAATAATGAAAATCAGAAAGCATGCTAACTTATCTAGATTCCCAGCAGAATCCATGCTTAGCGCTTCTCTGCCCTCTAAAGTCAGTGCCCATCTATCTGTTCCTGCCTATATTTTCCTACCTCAAATCTGGTTCTTTATCCACGACAAAACATAGCCACCGGTCCTATTGGTAATAATTTGTTTACCTTTAGGTGTGGAATCTAATCTAAAATTTTTCTGTATACTTAAAGAGCACTGGGGAATGCTCCTTGCCCACATACTTATTCACCTGCATTCTGAAAGAAAAATCAATCATCATGTCCCCTTACAGAAGTTATTTTGCCTCTTCCATTGGCCACCAGGCATTCCAAAAAGTCTCGTTTTTATCATAGACTCTACCAGCTCACCAACTATGAAAGTGAAACTCAACAGTCTATAAGCCTCAGGGTCTTGTCCAGAGCCATTTTATGACCTATTTCTTCATTTTTTTCATTACTGCAACTTGGGCATCACATTAAATATGGATGTAATGACTTCTCCTTTTTTATTTTTGTCCTCTAATCCCTAGGTCTGCAAGTGGTATATGCAACATGGTAGGCAGATGTTTACTGCTTACTACTTAAGGTAGATGTTTACTAAGGGAGTGCTCCAACTTGAACTTTTCAATCAATTACTTAATGAATAAATGGCTCCCAAATGCCTACTATGTTGCATACACTACATGCAGACCTAGGAATTTGAGGACAAAAATGAAGCCACCCTTGTGCTTGAGAAGCCTACATTCTATAGCCTTAATAGGACCTTCTAGAGGTACTTAAAGCTTAGGCTTCACCCTGTTACTCTCTGGCTCAAGAAACTCCAACAGCTTCCTCTTATCTCTAGGAGAAAATACCAACTCCACCATTTATCTTTTAAAACCTATTGTGGGCCAAACCTAATTAGACTTAGTCCAGGACAGTCAATGTTTAAAATGCAATAAACTCCTGTGGACCAATTAAAAACCACTTTACTAATTAAAAATTAAAAGAACACAGTTTAAAAATGAAACAAAGGATATAAAATACCTCCATGTATTCCCTCTGCTGTAACTAATTCAGGATGATGGCCAGCAAATAATTGGAAATCAGAATAATCCTTGATACATTTTGCCTTCAGATTATGCCTTTTGTAATGAAGGGGACTGTATAATTAACCCAGTGCTTATAAGGACACACTATATGATCTCATGATGCAATTCTATAAATTCCAGTGCAGTCTGTGAAGCACATGATGAAGTCAGTTGATTGGCTGCATAGGCAGACATTCAAAAGGCATTATCCAGCCCAAGTGAGCTGGTCCTCATCCCTGTCAGTTTTCGAGTGGGGAGGCAAGATATAAACCCCAGAGTCCAGGGGCCATGTGGCCCATTAGCCCATAGCCCTGTTGCTGTTTCTGTCTCTGTTGCCTCTATTATTTCTAACTTTTAGAGGAAGATTAGAGATGATTATGACCTTGTGAGCTTCAAAAGGTCAAGAGACCTGAGATCAGTAGTCCATGCTAAGATTTGCAAGAAGTCAGACAGTAAGGAGTGAAGTCCAGAGTGACCAGCCTGGCACAGTCTGGCAACAGCAGAGCTATGGATTCATCCATCCATTGGCTGTGCTGCATTTGGAAGTGAACTGGGGGTTCGAAAGACCCGAGTTTAAATTTGACCTTAGACACGTACTAGCCGTGTGACCCTGGCAAAGTCATTTAAACTGCTGTGTGCCTCAGTTTCCTCATCTGTAAAATGAGAAAAAGGATAATGGTCCCTACTTCCCAGAGTTCTTGAGATCAAACGAGTTAACATATATACAGTGGTTTGCAAACTTAAGTGCTAGCTATCATTATTATAAGTTTCAGAGCAGATGCTTGTGTGTATTGGTAAAGGGAGTTTACTTGTTGGGAGTCCCCTCCTTAGACTAGTAAAATCACCAGTCTGGTCCCCCCAAAATTACTTTAATAAGAATAAAACCAAGGGTCTCTAAGCAAATAATTTCTATTTTCACTGCAACCCATATAGACCTTGGAGGTTTTTTTGTCTTCTTGAATTTGCATCTATGGATCCAGTCTAGAGCTTTGATGCTGGCATGGTGCCTATAAAACCATTCCTAAACTGACTAAAGAAAAGATTGGAAACCACAGAGGCACAGCCGCTTAAGAATTGAAAGGAGGTTTAGAAACCATCAAATCCTGGCCCTTTGTTTTACAGATGAGGAAACAGAGGTCCAGAGAGAAGTGACTTGCTCTAGACTGATTAGAACTAGAACCCAGCGGCTCAGGTTTACCAAACTCCCAGGCCAGCACTCATTCAAGTATCTTTTAAATAAGATTCTTTTTGGATGCTTTTTTTTAAAAAACCACAGTCATCCATTGTTTTTTGTTGTTTGGTTGATTGGTTTTGTTTTTTGTGAGGCAATGGGGTTAAGTGACTTGTCCAGGGTCACATAGCTAGTAAGTGTCAAGTGTCTTGAGTCAGGATTTGAACTCAGGTCCTCCTGACTATAGCAAGATGCTGTATCCACCACCTATTGTTTTCTTATGTCTGCAGAAGACATGGCATTAACATCCAGTTGATATCATGATCTCATTGTCACGCAAATTGCAAAAAGCGACACTGCCATAAAGGAGGACCAAGCCCAGTCAATCAAAAGGCATTTATTAGCACTTACTGTATGCCATGAACTAGTTGAACCCATTCAGCTCAGAAAATGATGGTAAAGGAAAAAGAAAAAGGTGGGGGGGAATACTGCTCCCAGCTGCTCTCACCAGCCAATGCTGTGTCTTCTCTGAGGCCTGTGGCCCTGGTGAACAGTCAGATGAAATGAATTCCAGAGGCTGGGACCTGGACTTCAACCTAGCTGCTGCAGAAGCTACCAAGCAGTGACAGCAGGAATGCAGCCAGACTGGCTGATTAGCTGCCATGGGGCTCTAGGAGATAGAAAGAATTCCAATGCAATTCATGTTCCTGTGTTGTGGATTAATGCTCCAACCACAACTGCAGTGCCCTATAAACTGGAAAATAGAAAAATGGTGCCCAGTTCAAATCAGCTCCAGGAACTTGAGATATTTTTCTGAAAAACTGCCAGTCTTAATGTGAGCCCAGGTACTCTCAAGCTCACATAGCTCTAATTAAAGCCTGTATTTGCAGCCGGTATTCACCCAAACAAAGCGGAGTCAAACCACGAGAAAATCTGTTATCACTCAACTCTGTGCATAGTTTTCATGCAAGTAAAATATTACATAAAATTATGAACTGCTAAATATAAGAGCAGAAATTGAATGCAGGCATCAGGTTCACATGCTACCTTTCTCTAACCTTCCAGGGGATGTGAAGTATGGGTCACAGCTGTAAGCAGATGGCATGTGCCTACAGAGATCAAAGGCCTTCTATACTGGAGGAAGGCCGTGTGTGTGAGTCTAAGGCAGAAAGCAAGGACCTTGCCAGTCACTTGTACTACTTGACTCCAACATTGTAAAAAATGGTCGATAGTGTGCCTGAATATTGTTTTCTTTTTAAAAAGTTCCATATAATATCAAGGGGGTGGAGGGTAGCTGATTTTCCATGTATGTATGAAACTCCCCATAAATTTAAAGGGCACCTGCAGACATGCAGATTAGAAAAGGGAAAAGCTTTGTCAAGGAGCAAAAATCTTCATAAACCTGAGGCGTTTTCCCTCTCTAAAACAATAATGATTTCTTTATACTTAAAAAAAAAGTCTTGGGAGGAGGAAATTATGAAACCATATCTGTTCCATCTTTTCTCGTGCCCAATCTCCCTTTGCTTTTCTAAGATTTCTTTCAAATAAATCTCCCACAAGATTTCCAAAATATTTCCATTGAACTCTGCTCATTAGTGATTTCAAAAATGCTTACTTCTTCCTTTTCGTTAGTTGCCTGTTTTGCTCTAAGTCTCAGTTATGTGGATGTTTGTATTGGTTTTAGGGGAAAAAAAAAGGTTCCTCTGGCATGTCCCAGTTTGCTTATGAAACTTGTAAGAAAAACAAGAATGCATATTTCAGAGCCTGACTCCAAACCCCAGACATGTATATACAGTACATGCAGTACATATGGTGGTTTGGCCGAGACAATATTTATTTATTTATTCAATTCATAAAACGTTCAATTCGTGGCCTCTGGGTGCATAACAAAGCAATGACTAATGCTCATTGATGTCTAAGCAACATAAAATAAAATGCAGGAAGCAAAATAAGCCCAGCTAAAATCTAACCAAAAAAGATAGGCTTACCCTACATCCCAAATGTCAAAATATTCAAACTCTGAAAGAAAATCCTCAGCTTCCAACAATAAGCTCTCAATTGGGCTTGGCCCGAAACACAATCTTGAAGCTGTTGAGATTTGCTTTTTGGTGCCTCCTACTGGCGTGCCTGAAATTTTCACTCCCTTTTTTCCCATTGTGTTACATTCCCAGGCTGCCCTAGGGCTCCTCCAGTATTGAATCTAACATGCTAATTTACACTAAGGCGTTAGTGATTTCTCCATCACATGTGGTCTGGCACCAGATTCAGTCTTAGAGTTACAATGCCTCTTGTCTCACCCGGATCAGTCTTTCTTGAGCTCATTTTATTCATTCTAGAATTCATTCTGGGATATCTTCAACTATAGCTTACATATAGACCTTGTGTCTGGAGCTCCACAAAAGTGGATACAAGGATGTACATCCTTAAATGCACTCAGGGAGAAAATGCATATCAGTAGTAAGATGGACTTTATTTTACACACACAAAACATGAAAAAAAAAACACATAAAGGACTCAAAGTAGTTCCTAGCCAAACACGACTTTCTACTCTCTCCGGGGAGTCCCACATTTCCCTCTGTGGCTCTAGATAGTCCTCCAGACTAATGGCACCACATTGTGATTTGGACTTCCTTCAGAAGAGAAAAGAATGTGACCATTCTCTGACAGTCCACTGCCAGCGTAAAGGGGTTCCTTCAAGTCACAACTTTCTGTCCTGAATCACGGAGACTCAATTTCTCATCCCCAACAAGGTACGGGCTAACAAGTAACACCGTGCATGTTCACAGGGGTATTGGTGTACAATTGGTATTACTGGGTCAAAGGGTAAACACAGCTCGGAAACTTTTGAGACATAATTCTGAATTGCTTTCCAGAATGGCTCTACTAATTCATAGTGTGCTTCTTTTCTTGCAGCCCCTCCAACATCTGGCAGTTTAATTTCTTTTGTCATCTTTTCCAGTCTTATGGATGCCTTACCTCTTTTTTTTTTTAAAAAGACAATCAACCAATATTTCTTGAGCATCTACTGTGTAGATGCCCCTCCTATTCTTCCTTACTCTCTTCCTCCTCTTTTTCCTCCTCCTTCTCCTCCTCCTCTTCCTCTTCCCTTCTTATCCTTCTCCTCTTCCTCTCCTCCTCCTTCTCCTCCTTCTCCTCTTCCTCCTTTTTTTTCTTCCTCCTCTTCCTTTTCACCTATACATCCAATACCTTCTAGGTCATGAAAGTACATTGTTGTGGCACTTTTTGGACTTAAGAGGTTACTGAGTCCTGAATTCTATTGTACATGAAAACAAGCCAGGCAGTAAGTCCCTAAAACCCAGGCATGCCATATTCCTAAATAAGTCTTAATTGATTGGACTGCTGAAGAATCAAACTTTCCAGCAAAGAGCACTGTGCATTCTGATAAGTAAAGACAGAGGTAATTATAGGGAGGTGACATCTGAAAGAAATTTTTACAATGTCCCTACTAAATGAAACAGAAATGAGATTTGGGGAGGTCAGAGACCATAAATCAGTCCCGAGACAAAAGCTGAAGGGTCAAACAGAAGAGAACTAATCCTACCACCATAATATTTTCCAGATATTTTCTCTGTCTACCAGCCTCACTTTCATCCAACCAATTCATCTAGACAAGGTACTTGTTAAAAAATGCCACCCTCTACATAAGATGAAAGGGAAGTAGATTTTTAATATTTTCACAGTAAAATTTCATATCAAGTGGAGCAACTTCAAGCCTTGCCTCAATTTTTATTCTAATGAAGCATAAAATATCTTGTGAATAACAGCTTCTCGAATGAGGCGCTAAGAAAAAAAGGCTTGCCTCAGGATGGATAAAGAGATAAATGGTGATGGAATGCTTTTAAATTTTGTTCTATTATATAATATGTAAAAGTGCCAATGCAAATGCTCTAAAAATATCATTTCATGACTCCATAAGATTAGCTTCTGGTTGTTTTGAATCGGAGACAGCTTAATGTTGGGTGGAAAGAGGAATTAAAATGAAATCTGCTATCAGCCTATTTTGTCTGCAGGAGCTCCTGTTGGACTGGCCAAAACAAGCTAATTCAGCCCAGTTATATTTAGAATGAATACATTAGTAAGAGGCCTGTGGTGTCCATTTAAATGACTAAAGACAAAAAAAGCATTAACTCTTAATTCTTTCCCAAGTGCGTTTCTACCAGGCTGTTTTGCCATTTTTATTCCAGTGACTTATTCCAATGAGAGAATTCCTTGTATGGACATGGGACCCCTTAGGGGTATGGAGACCCTTAATATAAAGGTGGGAAAGACATGATGTATTTGCCATTTCTTTAGGGGTGTGGAATAAAGTAAGTGGAGAATGAGTACTACCTTTAAATATTTTAAAAGATAAGGATTATCCACCCCTATCCATTAAAAATGGATTCCTAGATGTATGAGAGGTAGCCCTATAGCTCCTGTGTTATTAAACTAATTAAAGCAATGGAGCTTATTTTTGAACTTAAGGCAAAAGAGCTATTTGCTTTAATTCACTCCCTTGGAATGCCTTCTCTAATCACCTAATCCCAGACTCCCTAATCTCTGACTATAAAACTCTTATCTATACAATTGCTACCTCCTCCAAGAGGTCTTCCCTGATCTCCTCAGCCAGACATGACCTCTCCTTTCTCTGAAATTTGATAGCATTTTGTTTGTATTTCCCTTACAGCACAAATCATACTGCATAATAGTTATTTGGATATATATTTAATCTTGCCCCCATGAGGCCAAATGGCACCATGTCTGGAGCACTAGCCTCAGAGTCTGGATGACTGAGTTTCAATCCTGCCTTGTACCATTACTACCATCCATGTGACTCTTGGCAACGCACTTGATTTCCCTAAGCTTTCATTTCCTCATCTAAAAATGAGGATAGTATTAGCACCTACCTCACAGTATTGTGGTGAGGAACAACTGAAGTAATAGTTGTAAAGTGCTTTGTGACACTTAAAAGTGCAATACAAACATAGGTTATTATTATTACTTGATTCCTTTTAATGTAGCAAAGATTAAGGGATTCCTACGTGCAGGGCACTGTGCTAGGCCCTAGGAATACAAAGATAGACGACAAAATAGATCCTGCCCTCAAGAAGCTTACATTCTACTAGAGGGGCACAATACGCAGACAGATAAGCACTGAAGGTGATTTAGGGAGGCAGAGAATTTAAATGATGGGGAAATAAGTTGGCATGGAGATGAGGTAAGGCTTGCCAAGAAAGATTAGTATCCTCACGGGTGGCCATGAGGAGGCAATGCATTCCATAGATGGAGGAAGTAGGCAGGAGATGAAACACTGAGTTCAGGAAACAGCTACTAACAACAAGAACAACAATAACAACACCTACCATTGGTATAGCACTTTAAGGTTTGCCAAGTGCTTCATGTGTGTTGGCAGTCTACTCTGGTTAAAACTGAGAGGTACTCTGATTTGGGGGTTCAGAAATATTTTAACCCATCAATTAATTGATCAACAAGCATCTATTAAGTACCAACTATGAGCCAGGTAGGCAGTGTGCTAGGCACATATCAACACAAAGAATAAGGCAATCTCTACTCTTAAAGAGCTTACATACTATATTGATCATTGGACTCTTTTTTAAAATTTTTCTGGAGGAGGGAAGGCAGGGCAATTGGGGTTAAGTGACTCGTCCAAGGTCACACAGCTCGTAAGTGTGTCAAGTGTTTGATGTCAGATTTGAACTCAGGTCCTCCTGACTGCAGGGCTGGTGCTCTACTCACTGGGTCATCTAGTTCCCCCAATCATTGAACTCTTAATTCAGCTAAGTGGAGATGAAGGTACATGAAATAAATGGATAATCTAATATATTACTTTAACCATGATCATTCATCTCTTCTACTGCTTCAGCATTAAGACACTTGGTAATTACTGAACGTGATAATAACCGGGAACATGTATTAAGCAATGACAGATAAAGCATGAACAGATACCTTCTGGTCTTGGTTATTCATTTATATTTAGATTGTTGATTATATTAGGAATGTTTTCACTATCACTTTCACCATTTTCTTTAGTAGAATTCCTATATGTCCTTCAAGATTCATCTTAGAAGCTAAATCTTCGATGAAGCCTTCCTCGATCCTTCTATACAAAGGTGATCTGGAGCATTGGCCTCAGAACTCTCACAGAATTTTCACTGTACAACTCTTATGTACTTAGCATGTTCCATTTTATCTTATAGTTACTTGGGCATGTTTTATCTCCTGATCAAATTGTAACCTTCATAAAGGCAAATATCAAGTCTTACTCATTCTTTGCATCCCCCAGAAAGAGAAAAAATAATGTGAAAAGAATAAAAACAGGAAAAAGATTTGGCATGAAATTAAAACAGCTTCTATAAGACCTACTTAAATAAGTTGACAGGAAAAAAATGAAAAGTGGATGGAAAAACAGATAAGATACAGATTAAAATAATTTTTCCAAAGAGGTCTATCCACTGACAATATTACCATATGAGGAGATCAAAAGTGTCTAGAAACCACCTCAGTTAACAAACATTAAATCTGATTACCAAATGGCTAAATATGGCATCCAAAGGCAACATTAGTTTAGAATATAAAATTTTAAATCTTAGGACAGTGGTGGAAGATTATGACCAGTGTTGTCTCATAAACAGAGAAAGGTAATAGAGGGGGAAAAATAAAATTTAAAGAAAATTTGGCAAGAGATCAAACTTAGCAAAATTATCCTGAGGGTATTTAAGGATGAGACTGGAAGGACAAAAACATGAATAAATTAAAATGTCCCTATAGATACCTGAGCATGTGCAAAGAAGATATCACATTTGAACTCTAATATTGGGTGACCCAGAAGTGTTTATACAGGAAGAAGAAAAGGTAGTAAAGAAAACAAGAACTGCAAAAGTATATGGACTGGACCGAGAATACACAAAGGAGTTCCAAGCTGGAAGTAACACAGTTTTAAGGACATTCAGTGATTGGTATCTGAAAGAGGGTATAAGACTGAATATATTGAAAAGAGTCTTGGATCTTAATATTACTAAAAAAGAATTAACTGCAAAAATGACAACAGCTACTAACTCATATGCATACTTTCCCATTTATACAAAAATTTTATGTGTGATAATCACATGAATAAAAGTCAATTTTGATGAAAGTGTGAGAATGCAACCAGCAGGTTTTCACAAGTGATAGTCCACAGTCGAACATTTCTACAGTCACACAATTGACTAAAAGTATAAAGCCTGTACTGTCTCACTGTACTTACTGTTTTTAACTATAAAAGTCATTTGATTCTATAGAGTAAAATGCTATTTTAAAGACTGCCCCAACAAGGTATCTTCTAAGCCCAATTTGAAATCATTTAAGATTCCTTTAAAGAAAAGACAACAAAGAATATAGTAACGTAAAAGTGATTCATAAAACGGGGAGATGTTCTCAGCAAAGGTGTTTGCATTACCATGAATGTTCAGCACAAAATCTACATCAAAGAGACATTTTCTAGAAATGGAAACATCCTCTAAATGCTCCTGTTTATTGATGACTTTGTGCCAATTGCATCAAGGCAATTATTATTAGATAAGTAAATGAGATTCTAAGCCACTCAAAAGAATTCAGCCTAACTATCCACACAGGAAAAACCAAGTGGATGAAGAATGTTCAGATTATGATATACAATTAGATAGACAATCCCAAAAGCATATATACACATATATATGTATATGTATATCTATCACACTATCTGTCCATATATATGTATACACACACATACACACACATATTTTGTTGTTGTTCAGTCATTTTCAGTCGTGTCTAATTTGGTGTTTTCTTGGCAGAGATATTGGAGTGGTTTGCCATTTCCTTCTCTGGCTCATTTTACAGATGAGGAAACTGAGGCAAAGAGGGTAAGTGACTTGTCCAGGGTCCAGCTGGAAAGTATCTGAGTCTGGAATTCAAAAAGATGAGCATTCCTGACTCCAGGCCTGGCACTCACTCCACTGTGCCACTTAGCTGCCCATATGAACATATACATACATATGTACACATATACATACATACATACAGGCATATGAATTAAAGGGCAACAGAAACCACAGAGTAGGCTTGAGCAGGCTGCAACAGTAAAGACAAGAAATTATATAAGAGAAGTAATATAAAGAATGCAATAGAGATAATATAACAACAAAACAATATAATAACAGAAAAAAGTCATGTAGCAAGAACAAGGGATAATTGAAGTCCGGGCTGTGTGTTCCTTTGGTTTACATGCAATTTCAGGAGAATATAAGTAGGGGACCTAACATCCAGTAGGTAGATCTCCTATGGTGAATTTCATGGGGCACATAGATGAAAGTCACATAAATAGGATAGGCATACATGGATGAATTTGTTTCTGCACAATCGCACATTGATGAGATCATGGCTCCATCATAGTACTGAAAAATATTCCCTAGATTCTAGGGAGGACCCTCTAGGTCCTCAAGTGCAGCCCTTTGACTGAATCCAAACTTCACAGAACAATCTCTTAATAAAAGGATTTGCTCTGTAAAAGTTGGACTCTGTCAAAAGGCCGCACCCAAAGACCTAGAGGGCCACATGTGGCCTCAAGGCAGCAGGTTCCCCACCCCTGCCCTAAAACATAGCACAATGCTTTTTGTATATTATAGCTGCCTGATATTTATTGAATAAATGGAATAAGGAAGTGCGAGGAAAGTTGACCAACGTGAGTAAAGTGTCCAATCAACTATTCAGTTATCAAGAGGTGACTATGGCAACGAGCAGGGAAATTTTTCTGTTGCACAATTATGCCTCAGTCTTGTTCATTTCTAATTGTACAATGCCCCAATCCAAAGGAACATTTCTTACATGTTTTTATAAGAAAAAAAAGAAAAAATGCCTGAAATAAAAAGCATATGGTAGAAGCATGTCAAAGGAAAGTATAAAGTTCTATGTAGCCTATATGCTGCTAACTTTCGACACCAAACTGCTTACTGGAAAATGCTGAAGAGCCTAGTTTGGACTCCATGTTATACACATAATTTATCCTTATGAAATATTTCTGAAACAATTAAATTATAATACAACACAGTAAAAATTTTAAAACCTAACAAGCAATATCTGTAGTAACAATTTCATTTGTACTAAAATCTAAGTTGTTGAATTCTCCCTCCAACTGAGCATATAACTCAGCATTTATATGTGGACTATTTCAAAATAAAAACAGCTATAAATTTATGAAAGATGATGAAAGCTATAATGTAATGAAAATGACAACTTGGTCCCTCAAAGTAATATAATATTAATATAATTTTGTGGCTATTTGTTACTACTACTCACCAAAGCACCTAAGTAGTAAGAACTCTCACTTATTTGAAATTTAAAAAGCATACTATTCGTGATGTTCTGAGTTATTAAAAAGAATTTTTTAAAGATTTCTTAATTTTTCTCTATTCTTTTAAAACATTGGTTTAAACTAGTGTTTGCTGTTTTCATACAGCAGGAGTCAATGACATCTGAATGTATTCCCATTGTTAATTTCTTCTTCTCTGACCTATCGAAAATGACATTGAGATATCAACTTTTCATATTTTTTAAATTTTTTTCCTGCTTATTTTTTCTAGTCCACAGTGGAAAGATAACAATGGTTACAATGAAATATTCTTTGGAAATGCTGGGTGAACTCTATAATCATCTGAAGAAAAGTGAATGAGGATGAATGGAAAGGGATCTTGATGGGAACTTGCAGAGACTGAAACATGCTTTGGTAATTTACATATTGAAATTAATGCATCTAAATGTAAATCATTACCAAGTATATAGTTGTATTGTTTAATTTAAGAATAATAATAATTTAATTTTAGAAGTACTGTGTGAAATATGCAAGCATGTTTATTTCTTTTTTCTTTTATTGTTTCCCTTTATTGCTGTTCTAGTTACCATTTTGTTCCCTTCTCATTTCTCCCCTGCTTCATATTGATTACTCCATTAAATTTCTGATGCATTTCTTTCTCTTATATACTTGGACTGTCACAGGAGAAAACCAGAAGAAGAATCCCATAGACTATAATGGGCACCTGAAAATTCATGCAAGAGCCATGAAAAAATTATCAGAAGACCCTACCTAGCACATAGAGTCTCATACCTATCTGACTCCCCAGGAGTATGTGAAATCCAGGTGATATTTTGTTTAAAAGCAAGACGATTACAAAGGTGTTTGGGTTTTTGCTTCAATAGGGGCAGCCCAGTGCACCCATGTTTTTAGGAAACTATCAGTACCATAGCTCACTGGACAGTGTCCAGTCTGACAGGTACGCTGGCTTCAGAGAGCACCTCAGTGGAAACGATTCAGTGGGAGTCTGTTACTCAGCTGTCTCTCATGAAAGATGAGTCAATTAAAGGTGTGAGCAAAGATTCACCTATTCTTTCTTATCTACTGGGATTAAGTCACACTTCAAAGGTAAGTAAGTCTAATGGGAAGGTTCTACAATAGCCTAAAAGTATTTGGCAACAGAAATTATGCAAAGAAGGATCTTAAGAGATCAGGAAGGAGAAAAGGAGGGGCAGAGATGAGAAGGGGGAAGAGAGATGAGGGAGAGAGGGGAGAGAGAAGAGAAAAGAGAGGGAGGGAAAGAGAAGGGTGTGGGGGAAAGGAGAAGAAGGAGAGGGGAGGAAGAGAGGAGGAGGTAGAGAGAAGAGGGGTAAGAAGAAAGATGGAGAAGGGGAGAGGAAGGGGGAAGTGGGAGGGGGAAAGGAGGATGAGGAAGAGAGGAAGGAGAAGGTGGAGGGAAAGAAGGAAGGGAGAGGAGGAGAGAGAGTGAGAGAGAAAGAAGGAAGAAAAGGAAGAGAGAGGGAGAGCAGGAGGGAGAGAGTAAGGGAAAAGGGAAGTAGGGAGAGAGAGGGAAAAGGAGGGAAGGGGGGAAAGGAAGGTGGGAGTGGGGTGAGGAAGAGTGGGAGAGAGAGGAGGAGAATGAGAGGGAAGGGGGGAAGGAGATGAGAGAGAGAGAGAGAGAGAGAGAGAGAGAGAGAGAGAGAGAGAGAGAGAGAAATTTGGAAACACAGCAGCTGGAGAATGTGAAAGAGAGAAGGGGCTCGGAAGTTTGTGGTACAAAGAGATATATGACTGGAAACCAAGAGTCAAAGAGATAGCCAAATAATAATTCTGAGGGATACGATACTAAGAGCGTATTTGGCCAAGCAGAATGAGTCACAGTATTTTTTCTAGTTAAATAAGATTAAGACTAGCTATTAGAATTTTCTTGATTATGTAATTTTTCTATGGAAGGGAATTTTTAGATTAGAACTCTATCCTAAAAAATATTCAAAAAATTTTGAAAACTCTTCGAATTGTCTGCTACACATTAATTTCCATGGCTTTCTAATGTAAACTTTAGTCTCATCAATCTAAGAATATATACTTAAAGAACTATACTTAAGGAATGAACAGAGCACAGAAATACCTAAATATCACGTCAATAATATAGGAAAAGGCAATGGCCATTGCCAATTTTCTTTAATATTAAATTGAGTCTCTATTTTTACACAAGAAGTTGTTTTGCATTCAGACTAAACTCCACTATAGTTACAATATTCAGAAAGTATTCAAAACCAATAACATTCCAAAATGTAAAATATTAAGAGTTAGGATATTCGTCCCCTGCAAGTAATAGGGAGATTTGCTAATGCAGCAAGTATGAAGCCAGAGCTTTGGAGCGTACTTTATTTGAACCACTTTCTCAATTTTATTTTGATTTCATTTAACTTTTTAAGGATTTTGATGTAGAAAGTGCAGCCATAGAGGCATGTGTCTTATCATTGAAGGAACTGTTTTTTCTTTACTCTTCTTAAATTGGATGAAAATAATACATCTCTTTTTTATGCAAGAAGGCTCAGATAAAAAGTTCTCTCGATGTTAAGTGCTGGAGAAATGGACTAATAAGCATTTATTAAGCACTCACTAATTGTCAGGCACTATGCTAAGCCCCAGGTTACAAAAACAGAGCAAGACAATCCTTGTCCTCAAGGAGCTTACATTTTAAAAAGGAAGATGGCAAATAGAGGGAAGTGGTGGCCAAGGAGAGGTTGTTGATTGACACGTCCTTTCCAGGAATAGTAATATTGCTTTTGATTACTGTCCTCAGATCTAGAGAGAAAAGTTCGAAGAAGGAACGGGATGACCCCCAGCCTCATGGCAGGCAGATAGTCTGGGAGCAGCCTGTTGACCTCTCTAGATATAATGAATTCCCACCATGGTCCCAGTGCTGGAGTTAGATTTCCAGGTCAAAGTTGCTTTTTTCACTTGGTTTGACTAGTTGTACAGTTGTATATAATGCCTTGCATAAGCAGGTGTTCAGTAAACATTTGTTGACTTGATTTTGAATGAGAAGCAGTTGGGTTGCATAGTGGACAGAGCACTGGGCTTGGAATCAAGAAGACCAAAGTTCAAATCCAAGCACTTAAGTGCTATATGACCCTGGGAAAGGCACTTAACCACTGTGTGCCTCAGTTTCCTCAAATGAAAAGTGGGGATAATAATAGCACCTTCCTCACATGGTGGTTGTAAAGGCCAAATGAGATATTATCTTATAAAGCTCCTAGCACATAGTAGGTGCTTAATAAATGCTTGTTCTCTCTCCTCCTCCCTTTGCTCTTCTTTTCATCTCATCCATTGAATATCTATTTTCCCTTATTTTATCTTTTTAATTGTTCACAACTTAGAACAACATTTTCTTTGCTCTTTCTTCTTAAAAAGTTCAGTGGCTATAAGAGAGGAAGTGTCTTTTAGAGATGAACTTTATTTCATATTTTTCACATTCTTAGTTGAATTCATATTCTCAAGACTAAAAATGACCGAGAATATTACAGCAAATGTTTACAATTTAAAAAGGTTGATAACAGCAATCAGAAACTAAAAACAATTTGTCCCATCCCTCAACCCTAAGCTCAAGATGCAATATCTAAGTAATATTTTTGTTCTTTTTTTTACTATATAATTTCAGGATTTAAGGGTATTTCTGTAACAGAAGCAAAAAGCATCTCAGATGTTTGACAAAAGGAGCATGATATAATTCTGAGACAGGTTATTCTACATTCCTAGCCTTCTCCTGGCAGAGGCCACTTTCGATTAGACTGATAGATGGATCTATAGATAGATGGATGGGTGGAAAGATAAATGATAAATAGATTAATAAATGACATATATAAATAAATGATGGATAGGTAAGTAGATAGATAAATGATAAAAAGATGAATACATGCCATATATAAATAAATAATAGATAAATGATACAGAAATAGGTAAGTAGATGATAGACAGACAGACGGATGGATGGATGGATGGATAGATAGACAGACAGACAGACAGACAGATAGATAGATAGGCAGACAGACAGAGAAGACAGACAGATAGATAGATAGACAGATGGATGTACAGATAGATGAATAGATAGAGCAATCTCCTAGACATTGTCTCAGCACCTTAAACTCAACATAAACAAAGCCAAACCCATTCATTCTCTTCTACCTTGTATATTCCCATCCTCCCAACCTCTCTACTTCTGTTGAGGGCACAACCATTCCCTTCAGCCTGGTTCAGAGTCATGCTTGATACTTTCTTATGCCTCACACTCCACATCCAATCAGTTGCCAAGTCCTGGCAATTGTACTTCTCCTATTACTCTCAGATCAATCCCCTGTTCTCCATCCACTGTCTTCACCCTAGTTCAGGTACTTGGTGTGTCTCATTTTGGCCATAGCGATATCCTCCTGATTGGTCTCCATGCAATTCTTTTCCCTTTCCAATCTATGCTTCCCACAGGTGCCAACATGATCTCCCTAAAGCATAGGCTTGACCCTGTCACCCTCTGCTCAAAAACCTTCCGTGGCTCCCTATTGCCCCTAGGATAGAGCACAAAGTCCTTAGCCTGACATTTAAGGACCCGGCTCTCTTTCCATCCTTATTTCCCAATACATTGCACTTCTCATACTCTATATTCCCAGACAGGCCGGTTTTAAATTCCATCTGTCCTCCCCATGCCTGGAAGGCTCTGAAATCTAATCTAACAAGCAACTGCACTGTATGAGGTAAAGGGGTCCCTGCCCTCCAGGAGCCTATATTCTACTACTGCCTGGGTGGGGGCAGGTAGTGGTGATACAGGTCTATACTCTGGAGTATCCTGCCCTGGCTTGTTCTGTCCTGAAGTTGCCTCTTACTCCCAAGTTAACCATCCTTCCCAGACTCAATTTATGAAGCTCTAAAGAGTTAAGCCCTCTCTTTAACCTAGTTTAACAAACCTATTATGCATTAGACACTGTGCTAAGCACTCCACACTTCTTATTTCCTTTGATCTTCACTATGACTGCGGCGGGGGAGGGGCGGGGTAAGTGCTGTTTTTGTTGTTCAGTCATTTTCAGGTGTGTCTGACTCTTTGTGACCCTATTTTGGGTTTTTTTTTTGGCAAAGATACTGCAGTGGTTTGCCATTTCCTTCTCCAGCTCATTTTACAGAAGATAAAGTGAGGCAAAGAGGGTTAAGTGACTTGCCCAGGGTCACACACATAGTAAATGTCTGAGACCAGATTTAACCTCAGGAAGATAAGTCTTCCTGACTCCAGGGCTGGCACTTTGTCCACTACATCACCTAACTGCCCAAGTCTTGTTATTAACCCCATCTTACAGAAACAGCTTGCCCTGGATCACACAGCTAGTATGTGTCTAAGGTTGGACTTAACTTAAGTCTTCCTGACTTCTGTCCTGGCACTTGATCCACTGTACCTTCTGCCCCTAGTAGAAGTTTATACTACATGGTATTCCTAAAGTCTGGACAGATAGGCAAAAATGCATATTTTCAAGAAATGAAATGAATGAAATTTTCAACAACATTTCATTTAATTGGAATATTAACAAATAACATCTTCAATATGATTTCCATCATTTGTGATGCAAAGGTTGATGCGCTTTGCAAGATTCACGTGAACTCGATGCAATAACTCCACATTGCCATCAGTTTTAGCACATTCACTCTTTATGCATTCAATCAAGTGTGTTGCACTCGTGAAAAAGAAGTCACTGAACAACACAGAGTCTTCAGGCAAACAGTTAATGAGATGTTAATGAGATTTCCTATGTGTCCAGACTTTAGGGACACCCTGTAGTTTATCCACTAACACAGGGACAGGTACTCCTTTATAGGTTTCCTCTTAGATTGGTGAGCACTAGACATCAACCTCTCCTCTCCCATGATGCAGTGATGGGCCTTTGACACCTGTTTATCCCTAGCCTCACCTTCTCCCCTAAATCAGTTCACCATCCATGACAAAACAGTGCTTGCAAATCCAGAGTGATTCAACTGTTAAAAATCTAGCCCTTGATATAGATCTTAACTGAAGACTTCTTTAAAGATCTAAGTGGATTTTGCTAGCTCTTTCTTTCAGTTGTAGTAATCAAGGACTACTTGATTGAGCTGTCGGTGCATTCATCATGAATGGGAGCTCTCTTCCAAGAGATGATAGCAATCCAGGGGAAGCTGGAGTGGACAGAGAGTTGGCCCTAGAGTCAGAGACCTGAGTTTGAATCATCCTTTGGACGTATACGGGCTATTAACTTCTCAGTGACTCAGGTATCTCTTCGTGACATTATGTGGCAGAGAGAAGGTGTCTGTCTATGCTGGTAGAGGGAGTTCTTCATAGGACTTTCATATACTGCTAAGTTGCTATAACAGGTCTCACCACGTACACTTTAATATGGATTGATAGAATCAATCCTGCCTCATTCTCTGCTGCTAGGTCGTTTCAGTCATGTCTGACTCTTTATGACCCTATTTGGAGTTTTCTTGGCAAAGATACTGATGTGGTTTGCCATTTCCTTCTCCAGCCCATTTTAGAGATGAGGAAACTGACAGCCCTTGAAGATACTTTTTTGTGTCCAAGTATTCTCTTCTACAGGCTAAACTTCCCTAGTCCCTACAATCAGTCATCATGCAATATGTCTCAAGACATCTTCATTGTCTTGGTCATCTTCTTGGGTATATTCCTTGACTTATCAATATCTTTCCTGAAATGTCTCACACACACACACACACACACACACACACGCGCGCGCGCGCACACACGCACACACACACCAGACTGAGGACCATACTCTGACCAGTCTGACCAGAGCAGAGTACAGTGGGACTATCACCTCCCTAGTCCTGGACTCTATACTGAGCTTATGGTCCCCTCAGAGGAAGGTGAGGGTGCCGTTGGGGAGAGGATGTGATATGCTAGATATCTTCTTCATGGGGCAGCTTGGTGGTACAATGGATAGCACTCTAGGCCTGGAGTCAGGAAGACTTATCTTCCTGAGTTTAAATTTGGCCTCAGACACTTACTAGCTGTGTCACTTTGTGTAGTAACAATCCAGCTAGCAGTTACTGCTAGGGTATAAGACCCAACAAGACCAGCAACAAGAGCTGCCAGCACAGGTTCTTTTGATCTGCTTTACTAAGGAAAGTAACGTTAAGGGTTTAATCTCACTTTAATCACACATACGAATATCATTCACTTAGTTCAGGAGGAAAAGCCAGCAACCTGAACTTCAGAGCAAATATAAATAAATTACAAACATACACCATATAAACAGACCAGATCACAATTCATAGTTACCAAGAAAGCATCAACATCTGGGTTGACAAGCTGGGAGGCTCTTAACAATAGCTTGCCCAGAGTCACACGCCACTCTTTCAGTGGCTGAGAGCCCCAGACAGAATGCCAACCTTCGAGCTTTTATACTCTGTTCAGGGCTCAAAGGATTCACACCTAATCAGCAAAAGGGTGTGAGCCTGGGGCTTTATACTTAGTTAGCAAAAGGGTGTGTGCCTGAAGCTTTGCACCTAGTAAGACTCAATCAAAGACACTTAATTAATTTAGCATTCTAAAACAGTAAAAAAAAGTCCTGCCTTAATTACCAATACACCTTGGACAAGTCACTCAACCCTATTTGCCTCAGTTTCCCTCATCTGTAAAATGAGCTGGAGAAGGAAATGGTGAATCACTCCAGTATCTTTGCCAAGAAAACTCCAAATAGGGTCATGAAAAGTTTGACATGACTAGAATGACTGAGCAATAGCAAAAGGTATCTTCAAGGGCCATCGTGTACAGCAGGGATCAGAAAAGTGTAAGTTCCTTGAGGGCTTTGCAGGCTTGAGGCTTCATTTTTGTCCTTGCATCCCCAGGGACTGGTATGGGAAGGAAGGGAGGGAGGGAGGAAGGAAGGGAGGGAGGAAGGAAGGAAGGAAGGAAGGAAGGAAGGAAGGAAGGAAGGTAGGGAAGGAAGGAAGGGAAGGAAGGAAGGGAGGGAGGAAGGGAGGGAGGGAGGAAATGAAACGAGCATTTATTGTGACTACTATGTGCCAGGCACAATATTATCTCATTTTATTCTCACAATAACTAGTGTTGCTATTATTATCCCCATTTTACTGCTGAGGAACCTAAGGCAGACAGAGGTTAAGTGACTTGCTCACGGTCATGCAGCCAGTAAGTGTCTGAGGCCAGATTTAAAACTCAAGTCTTCTTGCTTCCAGGTGATGGAGTGGGGAATGTGAGGCACAGCAAGTGTGCCAGTGTGAACAGATTGTAGAGTGTGTGGAAGAGAGTAATGCATCAGAAAACCAGAAAGGAAGTAAGGGGCCAGGTTGTGGATAGCTTCAGATGGCAAACAGGAGTTTATGCTTAGAGGTAACAGAGAGCCACTGGGAATGCAGAGGCAGACCTGGGGCTTAGGAGAGTCACTTTGACAGCTCATGATGGAGCTGAGTCTTGAACCCATGTTCTTTCCTCCCTTCTTTCTCTCTCTCTCTCTCTCTCTCCTTCCCTCTCTCTCTCTCTCTCTCTCTCTCTCTCTCTGGACAAAGATCATCTCCAAGGGGCTGCTGACTGAGACTGAAGGTCAGCATTAGCATCTCTCTTGGTCTTCCTTTCTCCCTGCTAATCATTTTTGGTTGGAAATCTTCTCAGGCATCTGTCTGCATGCGTGGCCTTCTGATGGCACCAGGCTCACCGCTCTAATCTGCAGCGTCAGCTTTTGGAGCCACACATCCTTTCACATTCCCTCTACTTATCCCCCAGGGCCGGGGGCTCAGAACTTAATTTGACAACTTAAGTGTCAAATATATGACCCAGATGATTGAATGAAATGAGAAGTCAAGGAGGGGCAGAGGGGCAGGAAGGGAACAAGTGTTTACTAAAGACTGGGCTCGCAGGAGGGAAGCTGAATTCAAATCCAGCCTCAGACACTTCCTAGCTGTGTCACCCTGGGAAAGTCACTTCACCCTATTTGCCTCAGTTTCCTCATCTGTAGAATGAGCTGGAGAAGGAAATGGCAAACTACTCCATCATCTCTGCCAAGAAAACCCCAAATGGGGTCACCAAGAGTTGTACACGACTGAAACAACTGAACAACAATGGGAGACTGGACTCAGCAACCTCTAAAGTTATTTCCAACTTTAAATCTATGATCCTAAGAGAGAGGAAAAGTCAAATGAAGGAGAGAGAAAAAAATAAAAGACAAAAACAAGGTCAGTGAGTAGCAAAAAGCCATTGTTCTGTTGACTGCCTGTGTCAGTCCACATGAGTTGTGTTCTGTGCTGACTATTATTTGAGATTGGTTGTATATCAGTTGACTCGAAGGCTTTCTACTGGGACCCCAACATGGAGGAGGCACCTCTAGTATTGTTTCAGGCTGAAAAAGAAGACCACAGTGTCCCATGATCCTCTTGTGGTTCTGTGTCACAAGTGACCCAAAGTTACAGACGATTTGTTAACAGCATTTGTGGTAGTACTTACACCAATGAAATTATAGGTCTGGGTTGGTTTTTTTTTAATCACCAAAGGGTTGAGCTTGATGACCTATCTTTCAAATTTGGTGACCATGTTATAATTTTCACAGGTAAGCTACTTGCTCTATCCACCAGTGGAATTTTAGAGAAATCACTTAACCTAACGGAGCCTCAGTTTCTTTGTCCATAACATGAGGTGGTTGACCATCTAAGCTTGAAACCTTTGGTCCTTTAATCCTATGAACTGAGCTTTTGGGAATTATCTGAGATTACAAAGGAGTTGAGATGATGTGAATCCCTGCCCTGGGATCTCCCATTCTCACCAACAGTTATAGAAAAACAAATAGAGGATGAGCCTTTGTTTTTTTTACCAGACTTCTGATCTCATTGAGATAGAGAGCTCCCATGTGAGAAAACACTCTCTACTAATGCAGATCAATATCCTGCAATTAACAGTCCAAGAGAACTGGGTACTGATAAATCAATAAAAAAGTATTTATTAAACACTTGCTGTGTCTTCACTCAATTAATTAACTGATTGAAGCAAGGAGGAGATATAAACATAATTTAAATATGAGATATATATATATATATATATTCACACCATTTTATTTGCTTTTGAGACATAACCTCTTGGATTAGAAAATCTAACTAAAATACTTTATTGAGACAGCACATGGGTCTCTTTCTGAAAGTAACTCGTCACTAACATTTTGGACAAACCCATGATCTCATCAGCAAAATTAGAAAAAAAAATAGAAGCATACTGCTCTATAGGTATGCTAAATTTTGCAGGGTTCATAAATCAATTGCATTGCAACCACTTATGATCATTACCATGTAGGACTTAGCCACAGAGATGAGGAAAATTTAAGCCTCAATAGTTCTTTAACCTTTTTTATGTGTTAAGACCTCTAGCTGTTTTATAAAATACACTGCCTCTTTATGCCCTCCTTCACATTAATGTGTTTTTAGTTTGTTAGCACATTTTGCCTGAAGAGCTCAAGATGTAATACAAAGAACTTTCAAAACATACAACATTCCTTAAACATGGCATTCTAGGGGGAGGGGTAGAAGGACTGGGGAAAAGAGTTATATTTTCTTAAAATAAGTGGCCTCCCACTTGAGTTTTTTCTATTTAAAAATGGGGGAGAATTGAGCATCTCTGAAACTCCAGTAGAATATGAATTCACCCAATGTAAAAATATGGGTTAACTTTCCTAAGGTTGGGAAACAGGCAGGAGTATAAGTAAGTGATCAGAATTTCTGTCATTGTAAATCAACCTCACCTTCCTTTTTTTATTATGGAATATGATAATGTTCAGGATTTAATTGCATTTATCAAAATCTGTGATAGTGATAGAAACTATTAAACCTTATATTTTAGGGCATAATTGTGTTGGATAATTATCAGAGCCTAACCTTCCAATGTGAACGTTGAAACATGGAGAATTGATTCAATTTAAAACAACAAATAAACCAAAAAACCGCAACCTTATTTCGAGTTCCAAACTTGAAGAGTCTAGTTGAGTTAAATCAAGATTGGGTAAGTACTCAAAAGCCCAACTGGAGACTCACAAAACCTTTATAAAAGAGAGCTGGACAGATTTTTGGTGAAGTCCAGCCCAAAGATTCCTTTTCCAGACCAAAATTACCTCTACGGCAAGGACTCTTCCGAGACTTGTACAAACATAACTGAGGGCAGAGTTTGGCTCTGAGAAAGTATATTCAATCAGAGGTATAATTTATTTTCAACACAATTTAAAACAAACCAGCAACTTTTCTCCTCTGATATTAAGAATGAAAATGTCAGCTTTTCAATTTGTGGTCCATTCTGACAACACTGCTCAGGGTGAATAGTGATGCTGCCATGTTACCTTTCACCAGAGGATCATAAAATGCAACTTGAAAAGTGGTCCCATCTTTGGCACAGGGAATAATTTTTAAAACAGCCTTTGTATTTCTCTGCAGACAAAATGGAATGGGGGAAAAAAAACTGGGCTTAATCTCTGATGAGTGCAACTTCACTGCCAAGTGACCATCCTAAGGAAAATCCTGCAAAATTAATTCTACTGAAATTTAACATATTTTCCCGAGTTCAGAAAAAAAAGTCAGGTCAAGTAAAAGCACCAGAGGTTTGCCAGTTAAGCAGCAGTGAAAAAAAGGATTCATATCTTGAAGTTCTTTACTTAATTATGTAATTAATTCACTTAATTAGCCCATTATTAAGGTCTTTACTTAATTAGTTTTAAGTACTATCCAATCCTTTGTTGCTGTTGTTCAGCTGTGTTTGACTTTCCATGACCCCATTTGGGGTTTTCTTGGAAAAGTTACTGCAGTGATTTGCTATTTCCTTCTCCAGCTCATCATTACAGATGAGGAAACTGAGGCAAACAGAGTTAAGTGACTTGCCCAGGGTCACACTGTTAATAAGTGTCTGAGGTCTTATTTGAACCCTAGTTCAAGACCCTAGTCTTCCTGACTCCAGGCCCATATCCAGTGCACCCTGTCTGTCCCTTAGTTTCCATGAAAGATTATCCCCTTTTAAACCAGAAACCATTTTATTATAGTGATAAACGAAGGAGGGAGTATCTTTCTAAAATTTTAGCTTGAGGGTCTAGAATTTATACTTACAGTCCTGATTACAAGTGAATTCTTGTTGAGTGTCTATGAGAAGCTAGAGGTTAAGACCACCAATTATATTCCTATGCATTAAAGAACAGGAAACAGATTTAAAAGTTAAGTGACTTTTCTAAAACTTTAAGGAAATCGAGAACAGCAGTAAGGAAAGGACATGAGGGCTTCTGACTTCTTAGTCATATGCTCCAACTAGCTCTTTATATGTGATTATTACAGAATCCCCAGTGTGGTTGTTCTCACAGAACTTATACTCGCCGAATTCTAATTCCTTGGGTAAATACTGTAGCTTTGTTCAGCACCTGCCCTTTCAAATTTCTGTCAAAAGAGGCTTCTAACAAAGACCTTCACACCACAGAAATAGGTAGGCAAATATTGAGGCGGTGGTGCCTAAGGGTCTGAAAGTATTTTTTAAGCAAAACTGATTGATCCTGCAGAAAGAGGGTGTGTGGGGGAGGGCGGGGAGAATAAACAGAGAGAGGGAGAGGGAGAGAGGGAGAGAGAGAGAGAGACTTTAGAAGACAACATTAATGCATGCATATTTTGGGTACATTAGAGACTCTCAAGTGCTAATTCAAGGGCTGTTTACTTTTTGTATGAAGTAGGATTGCAGGTTTCAAGGGAAAATAGAGGATACGTTTTCACTGAATGCCAAAAGCTACTTATTCATGAAGTCTGGAATACCATTATTATTATTATTATTATTTCTTACATTGAGCTTCTGTGAATAACTTCTTATACAAGGAAACTGTTTTGGGTCATCTGAATGCCAAAAATAATGACCTGGCATCCTGCCTTTGTGTATTAAGCCCAATATCTGCCAATTAAGAAAACTGATTTTTTTTTTAGTTCTTCAAGAAGATAAGAACAAATGATTTTTGTAGACTCTTTTTTTAATGACTGCCAAATTTTTTTAAAAAATACATATATTCATATTTCACCCCCCAAATCTGAAGACAGAGAGGACTCTGCTGGTAACTGAACAATTGCAAGAAGCTACTGAGTGTGTTTCTGTGGTTTAGACCAAATGCCAAGTCGGAAGGAAAAGACATTCCCTGCATTTTCTAAAGCTAGATAAACAGAGGAGGAAAAATAGATGAAAGATGGAACTATCTATGGATACTGCCAGATCTCCTGGCTTTTCTGGAGCACCTACTGAATCTGCCAGATGTAGCAATCTTTTCCGTTAAAAAGAGCAGCATACATTTCGGCTTAACATATTTTGTTTGTGCATTTTTCACCCTTCAAAAATATCTCTCTAATTTTTTTTTGAGAAAATGATTCTTTCTGCACAGTTGGCTACCGCTCCATTTATTTGAAATGGTCCATTTATCACTAAGAGAGCCGCAGGGCATAGCTACTGTTGAACAGCTCCAACAAACCTACAGCTTAGTGGGACAAGCTTCTTTTTATAAGACCAAAAGATGCTTCAACGTGAGCCAAGTGCAGCCTCATGCCAGCTTAAAGTTCTGTTATCCAAACTTTTCTGAATCTGAGGTTCTCACAAAGGACACAGTTAACTCAAAGATAAGCTGGTCCACCCCTTTCCCCCCCTTCCCCTCCTTGCTGAATCCTCCCATTCAGAATCCAACCCTCCATCCAAAATATTCCACAGGCACCTGTGGAATATTTCAAATTTTAGAAAAATGAAAAAAGTTCATTTTGAAATATAATTTTCATGGAGCCCAGACCTTTTTGACCCCAAGATTTTTTTTTATTTGGACACGGCCTTTCCATTTGGCTGCGGTACAATGGTGACTTTCTTGGTCCATGTAAGCAACCTACTTCTAGTAAGGTGTAACACAGCAGCGAGTAAGAAGGCAGAAGTTTCCGGATTCTTCAGACCAACTCAGGAAGCAAAATGTTCACACCTGACAGCTCTTTATACAAGTCAGACTGTGATGATTTGTCATTTTTTTACCTTTCTGTGGATTCTTCCTCCACTAAACTAAACATGCAAGGAGCGGCACAGCCGCCTGTCTATGTGAAGTTTCTGAGTGTAGCATGATGGATAGGCTTGTTGGCTTGTAAACAGACCAAGTTCAGACAGACTCTGTGTAGCTGACAGTCGGTCCTGTGAGGTACTTTTTTCTTTTTTACCATCCAGTGCCTTCTTTCTTTCTTAATTTCCAAACAGCAACTAGTTTATAGCAACTGACAACCTTCCACTTAGTGTATGTGCCAGCCACATCTTGCCCTTTCAGTATAAAACTTGGAGCCAGCAGTGACAGTTATAAAAGTTGGAATCTGTAATTTGCCAAGTCGAAAACCCAAAAGCCAATATGTAAATGCTTGGTAAGGGTATCTGCACTATAGACTACAAAATGAAGGCTATTTTTGCATAAATTTAAAATGTTTAAAGGACATCTTTTCTTAAACTCTAGTTGACAATGAATAGTGCACTCTACACGCAATCACGTTATAAGAAAAGGGGCCAAATGCTTTTCTGTTTAAGCTTCAGAATGCCAAATCCATACCAGCAGCTGGCAATTGCCAGGTTTGAATATTTTCATTTAAAATTATAAATAATTACTTTCCAAATTTTGTAATTTACATCAATTTGCTTCACAAAGCTTAACTTAGGAAAGAGGTTCTTTCATAAAGAAAAATAAAGTTAGCCAAAGCTGTCTGTGAGAATTTGTAATTTTTACAAATAAGCCACAGTATTCTGGAAGCAACAGAGGATGCAAAATGTAGCATGTGTGTTTGAAATGACACATGATAAAATTTAGCAACACAACAGTAAGCCTTCATGTCAGTTAAATCTCATATGATAAATGCTAACCTGGTCCTTTTACCATTTTAGCACTTAAAATGAAAATGCATTATAAAATGCAGATATCAATAAGTTAATAAACATTTATTTAGGCTCTGTTATGTGCCAGGCACTGTGCTAAGTGTACAGGCGAATACTTCAAGAATAAATGACTTCATCTATCTGGGTACTCTCCCCATGGAGGCAAATCTTATCTGCTAAGCACCATAGTCAAATGTCTTTTCCAGTTTCTAAAACCAAAAACATTCTTCCCTTGGGTGGCCAGCCTTCTCAGTGGGAGCCTCTAAACTTTGACATTGTCAGTCTTGCTCTTTTGGTTACTCTCTCCTTTCCAGTTTTTCATGACACTGATCTGTCCTTGTTGGTTCTCCTCACATCTGTCTGACTGCTACTTCTCAGTCTCCTTTGTGCTCTCTTCATCCATGTCATGCCCACTCATTCTGAGTGTCCCTCCATCCCCGGGGTCTCTCCTATGTCTAGTTTTCTTTTTCCTTTGTATGACCTCATTCACGACTTCCCATGGATTAAATCTTCATCTCTGTGCAGATAATTCCCAGACCTATATAGCCAGCCCTACTTTCTCTCCTAATTTCCAGACTTGCATCACCAACTGTGTTTTGGACATTATAAGCTAAGTGTCCCATAGGCATCTCAACCTCCACATATCCCAAACAGAACTCATTATCTTCCCCAACCCATCCAACCTTCCCACCACCATCCCTCCAGTTACTTTGGCTCAAAGCTTTGGTCTCATTCTCGACTCCCCACTCACGCTCACCCCACGTATATAATCCGTTGCCACGTTGTATCATTCCTACCTTCACATTTCTCACATCTGTCTTCTTCTCTCCACTCATATAGTCAGCACCTTCAAACAGCCCCTAATCATCTCACACTTTGCGCATTGCAATAGCCCTCCCTGCCTCAAGGCTCTCTCCACTCCATCTATCCTCTATGCAAATGCTCAAGTGATTTTCTAAAAGCATAAGTCTAATCAAGTCACCCACTCCCCTCCCCATTGCCCCAATTAATAAACTCCAGCAGCTCTCTACTACTTCCAAGATAAATACAAAATCCTTTGTTTGGCATCTAAAGCCCTTAATAACTTGGCTACTTCTTGCCTTTCTAGTCTTCTTATATTGTCTTCTTCTTCTTGTGGCATCCTGGGCCATCTTCAGTCATCCTGATGAATATCAGGCCACTGCACCCAGATGGCTCTGGAGGAGAAAGTGAGGTGACCTTGCACAGTGCTCCCTCACTCAAATCAAAGTCAACTGCAAGTCATGCCATCATTTTGCTGATGCCATGGTCCTCTTTGAAAACCAAGGACAAACACAAAGACCTTCTCTTGCACTTTATGATTCAGCTACACTCATCTTCTTGATGCTCCTTGAGTTCCACCTGCTGACTCCATGACTTTTCAATGACTGTCCCCATGCCTGAAATGTTCGCCTTTCTTTAAGACTCAATTCAAATTTTACCTTTCGTAGAAGGCCTTTCTAATCCCCTCTTAAGCCCCACAATGTTAGTGCTTTCCCTCTGAGATTACCTTCCATTTACACTATGTATGTATCTTGTATGTACAGGTATTTGCATGTGGTCTTCCTTATTAAACTGTAAACTCCCTGAGGACAGGAACCATGTGTGTGGTTTTTCATTGTTGTTGTTGTTGGTGGTTTGTTTGTTTTTGCCTTATTTTGTATCCCTGGCACTTAACACAAAAACCCAACACATACTAAGTGCTTAGTAATTACTAGGTGACTGATTTGCTTAATTTGATTGGATGATCCTTAGATAACACACACATAACAACTGCTATCAGACTTTACATGAATCCATTCCTCTGGAATAGAACCTGCCAAAGCTGTAACTCCAATGGTTTTTGGGAACTAAGGGTCACCTCCAAGCCACAATGAGGCATCAGAATCAGATTTCATTAGAGGATAAAAATGCACGTATGTCTTCATATCATCCAAAGGATGTAGCACGGTAACATGGAAAGAGTACTGGTATGAGAGTCAGAGGACCTGAGTTTAAATTTGACCTCAGATACTGACTACATGTATGACTACCATTCGATTTCTCTGGACCTCAATTTTCTCACCTGTAAAATGAGATTGGACTACACGATCCCATCCACTTCTAGGTCTACCACGCTATGTAAGGAGCTTACTGTGCTAAGAAACCGCAATACCTCATTGTTAGTCATTATACATTTATGTTCATCTGCTACCCATATGAAATGTGACAAACTATCTTGTAAAGTTTAGTAGAAGATAGACCTGTTTGTATAGAGCCCTGTATAATGTCTCATGCTCACTTAATAGATGCTATGTTCAGCGTTGATGAAGCAATGACCTTAATAGATGTTGCTGTAAAAATATAAAAAGCTAATAAATGGGGGATTATATGACATACTCAGCATTTCTACACTATTAGACACAGACAAGGATTTATGAAGGAGATATTGACCTACAAAGACTATTAATATGGAAAACTTTCCCCCCATAATTCCCTATTTCTGCTTCTTACATTAGAATCGGCTTTACCTCACACTAAGCACAAGAGGGTGCTAATGGAGAATAATCGATTGAAACTAATCTATCATATTATTCTGCTTATCATCAGGAAAATGTCTGGTCTTTTGGCATCCAACCTTGTAGTACCTGGTGATGATAAAAAGGATGATGATGATGATACCCTATACTCTGTGTGAGTGATTGGCAGAGGTGGGATTCAAACTCAGCCCTCTGCCTAACAATGTAATGCTCTGTCCAGTACAACAGTGGGACTTTCCCAGAGTCAAAGCGCCAACTGGTGGCAGGAGTAGGAAAAGTCATGTAGGATTACACATTCCCAAGTCAGCCCTCTTTCCCCTTTACCTGAGTCTTTATAAACCACAAGTTTGTGTGGAAATCAGCTGGAGTCCCTCAGAAATATGCAAACATACTTAAGGAGATTTTTTTTTCTTTTTCCCTCTTTCATAACAAAAACCTCACAACTACCATCATATGTAGAGGTTAGCAAATGCCATCTTGGCTCTTTACCAGCTAGGTGACCTCAGGCAAGTTACTGTCTTTGTCTCCAGACTCATAGTTTAGTACTTTAAAAAATCAGACTTACAATTTCATTGGCATAGGGAACTCCCCACAGGGAAAGAATCTGCTCCATAATTTGCAGTCTTAGGGGCATTAAGGTTAAGTGGCTTACCCAGGGCTACAAAGCCAGCAAGTTCCGGAAGTGGGGCCTGAATTCAGATCTTCTAGATTCAGAAGCATGCCAAGGATGCATTTTGCCTGGCACATAGTAGGTGCTTAATAAATGCTTGCTGAATTGAGTTGAATATAAGTTTTCAATACTTTATCTTTGATACTTTGTCTCATTTAATCCTAACAATCACGGTATAATGTCTTCCCTAATGCCACTCAATGAGTCAAAGGATCAGAAGATTTAGAGCTGGATAGGGACCTTGGAGATTCAGTCCATGTCCCACCCCTTATTTTACAGAAAAAGAAAATGAAGCTCAGAGAGAGGAAGTGACTTGGCCTCTGCCAAATAAATAGATAAATAAACAAAAAACAAATAAATAATAAAAGTGAAGAATTAAGATTTTACTCTACTTCCTCTAAGTCAGGGCTATTCCCACCCTACCATGTAACATCTGCAGGTAGAAATTATAAGGATATTAAGGCTCCAAGTAGTTCAGTGATTTGCCCAAGGTCACAAACAAAACCAAGTGGAAGAATTGGCATTCAAACATGTTTTCAACCTCCTACAGCCCAATTCTTTTGCCACTATAGCAACGCAGCCTCTCAGTGTTGATAAGTGTGGCAGTGGCATTTTTTACTGACAACTCATTGTATCAAACAAATTAGTCTAATGATGCTGGCAGCTTATAGTGGTCCCAGGGGTGATTTTCTAAAAAGTAAACCATGGCAATGTAATTACTGCACTAGAACTTAAAAAAATCTTTTAAAAATTCATATCACCCTTGCCATGGAGGCAATGGTGTCATTGTCAAACTGATACTTAAGTCCATTAGCCCTTGACAATGAGGGTGTAAAGGGCTAATGGACAACTTAAGTATAAGTTTGATGATGAGACCATCACCTCCATGGCAAGGGTGATGTGATTTTTTAAAAAGTTTGGGTTTTTTTTTCATCTCAAGAACTTTGGAATTGATTGTGTGACATGGGAGACACTGGCACAGGACTGCTCAGCGTGGCATGCCCTCATTCGAGAAGGTTGCTGTGCTCTGTGAGCAAAGCAGAATTGGAACAGCTCAAAGGAAATGCAGGATGCACAAATTTATAATATCTACCCCAAATGTTCACATGGACCATTTGTGCCCGACCTGCGGTAGAGCATCCTGAGCATGTATTGGTCTGATCAGCCACAGTCGGACACACTGAAACTTGACTCTAGCATAGTGATGTCATTTTGGTCTTTTTCAAGAATGAAGGACATCAACCAATGAGCCAACCAGCCCTTGACAATAAAGTTCAAATGATAACTTTCCTGGTGAACAATTTTAAAGAATGGATTCTTTATATCTTTAGAAGAAACATCTAACACATAACTTACTTTTTACAAGCTTAATCAGTATGTAGCTCTTCAAAACATTTTATTTCACACTTCAACTTCATTGTCAACAACAAGGTTTTCAGAAGTCTACTTAATTAATTTCCTTTCATTCAACTGAATGTGACCCAGAGTTGGTACTAGTCAAGCCATGCTTACAGCGTAATCAGGGCACTTGCATAACTATTTCTGAAAGAGTCTTCACCATCCATCCCTTGGAGCTTCATAGAAATAGGGCCACTATCCAGAATTATAATGTTGCCACATGTATTGATACTAACTTGAAGGCCAGGGATTTAAAATTATATCTCACTGGAGGCAATAGGAAGCCCCTAAGGTTGATTGAATCAGTGAGTCACAAGGATAAATCTTCTCTTAGGGAAAATTACTTCAGTTTAGGATGGATAGGATTGGAGAGAGTCTTGGAGCAAGGAAACCAAATTAGGGGGCTGTTGCAAAAATCCAAGCAAGAAGTAATGAGGACAGGAACTAAAGTGGTAGCTGTGTTGGTGGAAGGAAGAATGAGATTGAAGAAATGTTGTAAAGATAAAAAACATCTAGATTTGGCAACTGATTGAATATGAGAGAGAGAGACAGAGACAGAGACAGACAGAGACAGAGACAGAGAGACAGAGAGGAACCCAGAATAATGCCAAGGTTGTAAAACTGAAAGTGAAAGGATAATGGTACTTTCTATAGAAATAGGGAAATTTGGAGGAAGGAAAAGTTTGGGGAGAAAGATAATGAGTTCAATTTTAAATATTTTGAATGTTAGAAATCTCCAGGAAATCCATTTTGAACAATGGACAATTGAAGGACCAAAATTCAGGTGAAAGATTAGTTCAGGGGATATTCTGCATAGAAGTGATAACACAGATTTTTGGGAAATAGCTATATTAAGGGGTTATAATATAGATCAGGGCTGTCCATCCTTAGGTTTTTATTGAAACAATAGACAATATATTTTGATTCGCCATTTTAGAGAGAGCTCTGCAGTAGCTTGGCTTCATTTACTAAAGCATTTATGTAAATTTCTATGCTTGTAGTCAGGCACATAAATCACACCGTGGGCCACATGAGGCCCATGGACTGCATTTTGGACAGCCCAGATATAGATGATGAATTAGCAAGAGAGACTGAAAAGGAACAGTCAGACAGATAGGAGCAGAAAATAGTATCATGAAAACCTAGAGAGGAGATATCATCCAGGAGAAGTTGTTTAATAGTGTAGCTGATAGGGGAGTAGAGAAGGATGAGGACTGAGAGAAGACCATGAGATTTGACAATTAACAGATCACTGATAAATTTGTAGAAAGCAATTTTATTTAAGTGATAATGTTAGAAACCAGGACACAAAGAATAAGTCATCTTAGAATAAGTAAAGGCAGAGAGGGAAGAAAAATCAAAGATCACAATTAATTAGTGACCTTGCTCCTAATTACTAAGAGTGACTTCATTTTGATGCTCATTTGTGTTTGAAAGATCTCCTACACAGGTCTACTCTGGTACCCTATCATGACATGGAGGTGACCTTGCAATGTCAAAGGCTGTGCCAATGGATTATAAGGTACGGCAGGTTCTATCATGCTGGAAACACTTCGAGTACGGCTGTTCACTGGCAACCATTGTCTGCCCTCCTACCTCTGTAGGGCAAACATGGTAAGAAGAGAGGTATTTAATAGTATTCTTAGTACTAATTCAGTAGTATTAATAAGGAAGCAAATAGTGATTGCTAGAGTCAGCCTTGGAATCATGAAGATCTGGTTTCAAGTCCTATCTCTGACACAAGGCAAGTCTTTTAATCTCTATACATTCAGTACTCATTCTACTCTGTCACTGCTAGCATGTTTATTTTTTCCTTTTACAGAATGGGAAGTTGAGATGTAATCAGGTTAAGTGACTTATTTGGAGGTCCAACATTGTGGAAGAACATTGAATGAAGTCCTTTTACACAAGAAAAGACAGCTAGTTGGTGCAAAGGAGAGAGCACTAGCCTTGAGTCAGGAAGAACTGGTTTCCAGATACTTACTAGATGAATGACCCTGGGCAAATCACCTAACCTTTTTTGCCTCAGTTTCCCCATCTGCAAAAGGGAGTTAATAAAAGCATCTAACTCTCAGGGTTGTTGTGAGGGCCCAAAGAGATCACATTTGTAGAGTGCTTTGCGGAACCTTAGAGTGCTATAACACGCTAAATATTGTTATCATAATTAACCTTTCAGTGCTCTAGGCAATTCTTTGACCGTAAGTTACAGACTAGTTTGTCTGAGTCAGTGGAGAGAGTCTATACCTGAGGAGTTTCTTACACTGATGAAATCCCAAGTCCAGCCCAGAAAAATTTAAAGGAGGAAAAAAAAAGTCTTCCCACAGCCAAAGACCATCTCAGAATGGATTAACTTGGAATAGCAAACAGAAAACCAATTCACTACAGTGATTAAAGCTTCTTTCCCAAATCCACATGCTTAAAATCTTTAAATAATTTAAAATTGTAACCTAAGGAACTGAAATAACTTTTACATATTTCAGTTCTATTTTCATCATCAAAAATCATTTTTTTTGGTGCAGTGCCTGCTGCCCACGAAGGTGGTAATGACGGTGTAAGGTCGTCTACTACTCGGAGAATTTTCTCTTGTTTGGCTGTGCCCTGTCGCTCTCTTGATGTTCAGTCCAAACTGGAATTACTGTGCCTCGGTTGAAAAGGGGAGCCATTCAGTGGAAATGGCTCATGATCCTTCTACCTAGCACTTTTCTGGCTAGGGCAAAGAATGCTGGTGGGAAAAACGGGGAGGGTAAGGCAATGCAAATCTACTCCCATCCTTCCGGTATAGAAAGGACAGTCTGGGGACCGTGATTTTATTTTGTTTTCATGGTGTCTCTGGAAGCAAGTGATAATGACAACAGTAAGTGATGTTTACACAGCCTTTTACATTTTACAAGGTGCTTTCCATATGGAATCCCACTTAAGGCCCCAACCATTCAACGTCAAGGAAACTAGACCCAGGTGGCCAAGTCCACCATTTGTAAATGACAAAGATAGGACTTTTGCCCAGGTCTTTGGACTCCAAATCCACTGTTCTTTCCGTTATGTCATCACTGTTATTTTCAATTCCATTTAACAGAAGGAGAAACTAAGATGTGGTCAGATTAAATGATTTTTTTCAAAATTGTCCAATTAATGGAGGAGTGCTGAATGAAACCTAAATGCCTTCTCTCTCGGCAGTGAATTGTACTGCTCACAAAATTCTTCCGACTGTGTTTTATAGCAAGATTTTTAATATGTTAAATGACTGGTAAATATTCAGAACTCAGAAAAATAACTTGTTTAAATATGAAACATCTTATGATGCATTCAGGAAGTCCCAAAATCTTGGCTAATGGGCCTCATTCATCCATTTGACAAGGATTTATTAAGTGCCTACTATATGCCAGGTACTGCGCTATGCACAGGGGACACAAAGGCAGAAACAGAACTTGCATTCTGCTGGGGCAGGAGAGACAAGGGGAACACAGCTAAGTAATACAAAGTCATTTTTAGAGGGAAAGGGCCCAAGAAACTGAGGGCATTAGGATAGTCAGCACTTAAGAAGACTTACCCTGGAGTTCAGCTTTAAGGAAACTAAGGGTTTCTAAGGGATGGAGGTGAAGCGGAAGATCGTTCAGATACGGAGGACTGCCTACGAAAAGTCAAGGGGACGAGACACTGAATGCTGTGAGCAGAAAAGAGCACATAGGCTACTTGGGCTGGAATTTCTAGTGCAAAAAGGGAGTGACGTTCAATAAGCCTGGAAAAGTGGCCCAGAAACAGATTGCAAAGGGCGATATATGTGAAACGGGGGCATTTATATTTTATCCTTGAGGCAATTGGAAGCCATAGGAGCTTTTAGAGCAATGGAATGATATAGTCAGACCTATATATTAGAAATATCGATTTGATAGTTATATGGAGAAGTAGAGAGGAAAGGGGAAGGAAGGGAAGAGAGGGGAGGAGAAGAGAGGAGAGGAGGGGAGGGGAGCAGAAGGGAGGAGAGGGGAGGGAAGGAGGGGGGAGAGAAGGGGGGAGGGGAGGAGAGGAGTGGTGTTGGTTGCTGGGGTAAGCTCCTGAAGGAGATGGGAAATGATGGGATAAAGGACACAAATAGAGTGGTTGCTCTTGAGGAAAAGTGACCCTATTCAGAGACTGGAACTAAGAATGGAAAATTCTGTTAAGGGATTTTGAGATGTAAAATGGGAGAAAAAAAATGGAGTTCATAGTAAATGGCCTCTATTTTCTCATTAAAGTATAGTAAGAGGGAGGAGGAAGGGGCTGATGCTGGATGCTTTAGGAAAGAACGAAATTATTAGATAGATAATCAATGTTTTTATTTTTGTTGTTCGTTGTTTCAGTCGTGTCTGACTCTTTGTGATCTCATCTGGGGTTTCCTTGGTAAAGATACTAGAGTGGTTTGTCATTTCCTTCTCCAGATAATCAATTAGGGAAAAGTAAAAGGATTGCCTTGATTCAGTGAGGGGATGGTCTGTAATTGCACATTAGATTACATATGTATTATATAGTCTCTCTTTTTTAAGAAATATGTTAACAATGGAATATGACTTTGGTATAGGCCAAATATTTTTAAGAATATCAATAACATAGAAATTTTAAAAACAAGAAAGCATTATGGAAACAATTCATCTACATACAAATATCTGTGTACAAAACCAAAAACTTCTTGGTCAAGATAATTGCAGAGAAATCAATGATAATTAATGTTCATGATTCATTTTAAATAACCAAAGGAAATGCTGCCCATAATAAATATTACTTATAATTAATATTGCACATCATATTTTAAATCATTATTAATCCATGACAATAATTACTATCATCATTTTAAATTAGAATTGATTCTCTTAAGATGTTAACAGGTAGCTCCAATGGGAAAATATAATCCCTTAGTCAGAAGCTCTCAAGTGCCTGACCAAAAAAAGGGGATGTACTCATGAGTTTAAATCAGAAAATGTAGATAATCCAGCTGCATGGGGCCTCATTCCCCACTTCCTAAATCTCCCTGGTGGTAAGACAACAGGTACCGTGAGATCTGGCCAAGGGATTGAGGTTGTTCAGCAGGGATGGTGTACCTTACAACAGGGTGTGTGGATTTGTAAGAATGGTCTCCCATCCTGAGAGTGGTTTCTATATTGCATGAATGGGACCCAAACTGACTGCAGGGTAGGGCAGCTGGGTGAAAGAGAATGATTTGACAACTGTACAAATTGCTGTGGATTGACTATAAGAATTTAGCATCAGACAGCTACAATGTCATGAGCGTATGATAAAATGAAATTAGGATAAGAAATCAATCAACAAACATTAAACAAAGAAAAAAGCAAAACCCATCTCTGCCGTCAAGGAGCTTACATTCCAAATGTGAGGGACAACATTTACACAGACAGGCATATATAAAAGAAATACAGGTGTATATACAAAAGGTATAAGAGGAAACAGGCGTATATATAAAATAAATAAAGTATATGGAAGGTAACCATAGAGGGCAACAAGTTACCAAATCTTCAAATATAATGGATAGATCATTAGTGGAAATTTTGAAAGAGGTAATATTAAAGAAAATATTAGAAAGGACTATTTTACACCAAAAGTAATAGGTTTTGGAGCTCATTACAAGCTCAAAATAATAAATGTATTCAAGAATTTAGACACTTAATGGATGATAGAGCCATGTTGTTGTTCAATCATTTCCGAATCTTTGTTGATCCCATTTGGGATTTTCTTGGCAAAGAGCGCTCTGCCATTTCCTTCTCCACTTCATTTTACAGATGAGAAATAGCGGCAAACAGGGTTAAGTGACTTGTCCAGGGTCACACAGCTAGTACGTGTCTGAGGCCAGATTTGAATGCATGAAGGTGAGTTTTCCTGACTCCAAGCCCAGCATTCTATCCTCTGTGCCACCTGATTGCCCACAGTGAGCTTTTTAAGGAAAGCTACAGCTATTTGGGGCATATCTCTAATCTCTGCAGGTTGATTTGATGGAGAACATCAAACCTCTCTCTCTGCCTCTCACAGAGCATCCTTTGATGCCACCATCAAAACCAGAATGTGTACTAGGATTTTCACCGAGCATGAAAATTCTTGTGTTCATATTTTTCATATTTTCAGAAGAATAAGCTATTTGTATTGTATTTTCTCCCTAAGATAGTCCTTTCCACCATCTTACCTTGCAAGAAACTGTTCTTCTAGCTGTATGCATTTGCAGTTTGATAATTCAATTTTCCTCCCCCTTGTCCCCCTAAAACTCCCTCTTCTCCCAATTCTCCTATTGCCGTCGCTGGCACCCCCATTCTTCTAGTTATCCCCAACATTTCACTTTCACTTGCCCCACTCCTACAGCCCACCAGTTTTGTCATTTGTTTTTCTCCAACATCGTTAGCATTCATCCCCTTCTCCCTTCTCAAACCTCTCTAGTCTAGGTGGTCATCACCCCTTATCTGAACTATTGCAATCGCCTCCTCCTTGGTCTCCCTGCACTTGGTCTCTCTCCTCTCCAACCTGTGCACTACCCAGCTGCTAACCTGACATTCCTGAGGCTTAGGTCTGACTTTTACTCCCCTGTTCAAGAAGCTTCAGGGGCTCTCCACTGCCTCTGCGTTAAAACAAACCACTCTGATGAACAAAGCCCTGCAGAATCTGGCTCCGACTTAACTTTAGAGGTTGATTATGCCTTACTCCTCGCCCCCACCCCTATTCCCTACACACACACTCTGTGTTTCATTCAAACCAGCCTGTGTGCTATTCTCCATACTCCACATTCCATCTCTCAGCTCATGCCTTCGAATTCAAAGGTTGTCCCCCATGCCTGGAATGTTCTCTCTCTCAGTTCTTGTTTCTTAAGAACTCTTGCTCCCCTCAAGCATCACCTCCTTCAAGAGGTTTTTTCCTTATTCCCATGTCTTTTAGTTCCATACTCACAGCATGCTGTATTCTTTTTTTTGGATACATCCTGAATTTGTTTGTCTGGGAATATGATATATCCCCCTATTAGTAGCCCTGATAACCCAGAAGTTACCAAACTGTATACAGCCAACCATACCACTATACCTATATCCCCAAAGAAATTGATGAGGAAAATGACCTTTATGTACACAAATATTTATAGAATCTCTTTTTATCATAGTCCCAAATTGGAAACCAAAGGGGTATCCTTCTACGGGAGCGGGGGGAGTGACTAAACAAATTATGATACATGAGCGTAATGGAGTATTACTGGGCCATAAGAAATGATGAAATGGATCATTTCAGAGGAAGCCTGGAAGATCTCTACACACATATAGAGTAAGGTAAGCAGAACTAGGAGAATAATTTTTACAATGATAAAAACTATTATAGAGAAAGACAACTTCAAAAGACTTTAGAACTCTGATTAATGCATTGATGAAGCATGAGTCCAAAAGCATGGAGATAAAACATGTCACCCACATCCTCACAGAGAGGTGATGAATTTAAAATGCAGAAAGACATACATTTTCAGACATGGCTAACATAGAAATTGTTTTGCCAGAATATATAGATATGGATTGAGGGATTTGTTTTTCTTTTTAATTTGCTTAATTGGGGGGAAAGGTAATAAGAGGGGTAAATTATTTTTAAAAATAGTCACTTGAAAAAATTTTAATATAGGCTCTGAGAAAGGGAGAACTGTCTCACTTTTCTATGTGTATCTCTAGAGCTCAGCACAGAGTTAGGCATGCTTTTTTAACCACAAAGAGGTATAATTTTTATTGCTGGAATCTCTTATTTCAGTCTCCTCAGTGCTAGGCAGGGTACCAACAAGGTTGCCACAATTAGCATCCCAGATTTGGTAAGCCAGAGTGCTCCTCTGTTCAGGACTGAATCTTACTGACAAGAGCTCTCAGCAGCTTGAAGGAAAAAATCAGGCCCCTTCCATAGTCTCTATTTTTGTTATGGATTTGTAGCTGCATGTTACCAGATTTGGGGATTTCAAGAGGTCTAGCAGATGGAGCATCCAATTCAGAATCAGGAAGACATGAGTTCAAATACCACCTCAGACATTTGCTAGCTGTGCGACCCTGGGGAAGACCCTTAAACTCTCTGGGCTCCAATTTCTTCGTCTGTAAAATGAGGGTATTGGATAAGACAACCTCTAAGGTCCTTTCTGGTTCTCAGTCTCTGTGATCCTCTGAACACGGACAAAACCTCACTCTAGCTGGATCTCCCTAAAGGGTTTATTGGATAGTTATAAACATGTGGATATAGCCACACATACAAGAAGAATATAGGACTCCACGTGTGCCTCTGTCTCACTGCCATCATGAGTCATCATTTTGCCCCAATCCTAAGAAAATGAAGCCATACAAGCATATAGCTGAGCGCCCAGGGTCTGCAGCGCTATATTCTAACGTACACAGAGGGAGCTGGATGCTCCAATCTAGGTGAGCCAACCTCATCTGTCTGACTACTAACATCATGAGTAGTTCAGATAAGTCTAAAATTGGGGGTTGTTAGACTGCCTTGGAATTGGGGGCTCCATTCCCTGTAGTAGTCTCTATTTCTTCTGAGTGAATGGGCTGATCAAATAGAACTGCTTCAAGCTAGAATATGTATCATCAAGTTCACTTTTCTGAGTAAAGACATTCCTATTTGGAAAGGGACAATTAGGCATCAATTTACAGTACAGCACATAGAATGTGTGCCACCTGGTGGTGGTGGGGAGGAAGAAAAATGAAAAGGTCTTAGGAAAGTTAATGGATGATAAGGACATAGGCATAACTTAAGAACAAGGCTCAATGTAAGAGGCAACTTGAGAAACTTGGTATCATAGGGTTTCTGAGAAAACAAATTATTGAAGTTAACTACAGAAAAAACACAATCTTATAAAAATACAGAAGTTAGGCTAAAAGTTTCAACATAAATTATTACAAAATTTCATGATTTCTACAGAAATGAGTTTTTAAAATCTATATTACACCATTGTCGTAAGTTTTAAGGAAACCTTTATGATGCCATTACCTCTAAGGCTACCTCATTTGTCCTGTATTTATCTTATATGTTCTGATTTATATATGTTCTCCTCTGTTAAGCTCCTTGAGGACAGAGACTCTATTTGCTTTTTCTTTGTATTCCCAGTGTTTAGCTCAGTGCCAGACACAAAGAAAGCACAAACAAATGCTTATTGATTGATTACTTGGTTTCTATCAGAAAAAAATTAAATTTTTTCTAGATAACTTATCCAAATAGTTTCAGTTGAGTTTCAAATACTATAATTCTGTTAATCGTGAATATGCATTGGTACTGAATGACTATATATACATATGTGTGTATACACATAGATGATAGACATGGAGATGAATAGATCTATAGATCTATAGATAACATAGATAGTAACCATGCATCATTCAATTTATATGAGAGTACAAATATCAAGTAATGAAAGGGTTTTTTTTGGCTTTTTTTTTTGGAGGGGGAAGGCAGGGCAATTGGGGTTAAGTGACTCACCCAAGGTCACACAGCTAGTAAGTGTGTCAAGTGTCTGAGGCCGGATTTGAACTCAGGTCCTCCTGACTCCAGGGCTGCTGCTCTACTCACTGTGCCACCTACCTGCCCCGATGAAAGTTTTTTAAACCAAAATTTTGAAGAAGAAACTTTTTTTTAGTCAAGGATGTAATTGGATTTTTGATTTTGAAAATCTGATTTCAGATTTCAGTATTGCATAAAGGATATGGAAAACTGGGGTAGAGGTTGGGTAGTTAATACCTTTCATCTCAGAAGAGCACAGTACATTTCAAAACATCACTAAATATGCAATTATCTACATTAACGTTATTTATAGAGGTTTTCATATGACCTTGTTAAGAGAAGCAACAGGTGTCCACCTCTCTGTGGCAAAGATCACATTTCTCTTCCATTGCCACAGCTTCCCAGAACCCTCTCAGCTCCCCACCCTAATCTCCTTTTGCCCTCTCTTAGTTAAAGTCCCTCGCTAGCTCTGTGAGACAGCTACCAGGACTCCGCACAAGAAGCAGGAAACACAAATGTAGATTAGGAGTTAGCTTGCTTCAAGCTGGCTGCTTGTCTAGAAGTCTGGGCTGAGAGGTAAGATAAGGAAGTGATGCAACAGTGTAGAAGGATCATGATGTAGAAAAGAAAGGTGAAGAAAAGTATAGAAAGAACTAATGGAGCCCGGGATCTTTGGAAGCTTTGCTTGGTGATTCCAGGGCACTTTGGAAGACTATTTACCCAGCTGAAGTAAAAGCCTATTATAAGCTACCATCTGAAGAATTGTTCTCTTCCATTCATCCTTTACACTGTTATCAGGTGAATTTTTCTCATGCATGGATCTGATCAGGTTACTCCTCCTCTAACAACCACGCAAGATGGTTTCTTTTGCCTAATGAATAAAGTCCATTAAAAGCCCTCCACAGTCTGTTGCCACCCTCTTTTTCTAGTCTTATTTCACACTACTGTAGAGAGGTCTTTGGAGCATGCCCAGTTTGCCTAACTTGGAGGGATCTTTAAGGAAGCTTGTCTGGGTATACCCAGATCTCCTAGGATGGAGGCACTCTGTATCTCCTACCACATGGGTGGTTTGATTGATCCAGAACAGGCCTCAAGGGTTACTTCTCTTTCCATCATTCTCTCTGTCTGCATGCTGTGTTCTATACAGAGTGTGAAGATTACAGTTCACCCACAATGTGAGTGCCATAAACTGAATGGTCAGCGAGGAAGGTCTTCCTTCCCCTGATCTTCTCTTTTCCCCAGGCTCTGAGAGATGGGCCTGGGAGTGTTTGTTTCTGTTTGTGTCATTTGTTTTTCTCAGTTTCACATGCAGGAGTTCATCTCCACCACACTGGAAATTAGAGCTATAGTGACCTTGACACCAGAATTCCAGATGGGGATCCTACTATGAATCCTTTCTGTACAATTCATCTCAAATCCATCCCCTGCTTTCTACTTTCACTCCCATGCCCCCAGCCAGCCACAAGGCTCAATACTAGAGCCCCTCTCAAAGCCTCAGTGACCCAGACTCAGGTTATGGTCTGTCCTTCATTCTGGATGTGGACCATGACATCAGGAACATGATGCCATGATTTGCAAATCAATTGAATTTAAGTAAAGGAGGGCTGTGCACCAACTCCGCTTTGTCCTCTGGAGCCATCTGGTTCTAGTGGCCAGATACAGATCAAGACAACTGGAGATGGCCCACAATGCAGTGGGAGACCTCAGCCTTTTAAGCTAAAGTCTTTCCAAGTTCTCAGTTTGACTGAGGCAATGTTCATTCAGAACTTTGGAACTGATTGTGTGACATGAGAGACACTGGCACAGGACCGCTCAGCATGGCATGCCCGCATCAGAGAAGGCGCTGTGCTCTATGAGCAAAGCAGAATTGAAACAGCTCAAAGGAAATGCAGGATGCACAAATTTAGAGAATTCACCCCAAAAGTTCACACACTCTATTTGTGTCCTACCTGTGGTAGAGCATCCTGAGCATGTATTGATCTGATCAGCCAGAGTCAGACACACTGAAATTTGAGTCTTAGCATAGTGATGTCATTTTGGTCTTCTTCGAGAATGAAGAACAATAACCAGCCAACCAAGGGCTGTTTAAGAAGTGAGCCAATTAACACCGCACCGCCCCCCCAATCAAACTGGGAGGGGAAGACCCTCAGGGTTTCTGGCCAAAAGAGAAATAATTACTATTTCCTTTCACTCTGAGCCACCAGGGCCCAAATAATAACCATTAAGTGGTGCTTGGATAGGGAGCTATTGTTGGCCAATCCATGAGAATGGCTCCTGAGGAGAAAGGGAGGCTGGTGACTTTGCACGGCCCTCCCTCACTTAAATCCAATTCATTTTCAAGTCATAGTATCTTCCTGACTTCACCGTCTTTATTGAAGAACAAACCACAGCCTGTGAGTAGTCTTGGTTGCCCACTGGGGACCCAAATGGCCAGTTTCAGTTGGGCAACTCAGTTCCTCTCCTTTCCTGTGCTCTGCTCTCCTCTCTCCAAATGGGATATCATAACCTTACCAGGGGGTGATCTACCCAAAGGAAGGTAAATTTTGAAGGCTGAGACCTACCTCGATATCTTGGGGTTTACTGGCTAGGTTTCTTTTTTAAAGATCATGCCTTAAACCCAGACTACAAAAATCAACCCCACAGAGCCAACAAGGCAGCTCTCTGGCCTTTCCATGCCTGCACAGAGAATTGAGGATCAGAGAGAATGCAACAGGATATAGTGTGTGTAGGGGTTGTATTGTGTGGCATTACACTATACCTGAGGGAAAGTATTCAGTATCAAGGTGAGGTCAGTTCTGTCTACCCAAAAGTCACTTTGGGCAGAGACCTAGGCTGGTGTGCTGTGAATTGCCTAGAGTGGGAGGTGGCTGAGACACTTTGAGATCCAGCCCCAAAAGAAACCACTATCAGAAAAAGACTGAAATTACAGAAGATCTCAGGAAGAAGAAAACCCCAAAACCTTAGACATAAGCATATAAATCAACAAGGAAAACATTAACTATAGAGAGAAAAATGGCCTCCAGATCTAGTAAATGAGTTCAGGCATCTATGAATAAATACGTTGAGACAAATGGAAAAGATCCAACACTTAATGAGACAGAGGACTCTGTAGATTTTGGGGGGAACATGGTACTATAATACTCTGTTCCTGACTGGTTTAAAAGAGAAATAAGAATTATGAGAGCAGAATTTATGGTCTGCCTAGCAAAAATAATGGGCAGAATAGAAAAGCCAGAATCTACAGCGGCAAGTCTCAGCAAAGAAACAAAAGAGAGAACAATAGATCAGGAAGGCAAATACGTAGAAGTGAAGGACAATCTGGAAGAGAAGAATAAACATTCAACTTGCCAGAACTCAAAACAATCACAGAATCTTAGTGGTTACAGGACAGGGGGTGCCTCGGCCACTGTCTAATGCAGCCCACACCTGAATAAGAATCTGCTCTACAAAATTCCCAAGGAGCAGTCTGAAGGGGAAGCCAGCAGCACCTGTGGGATCTCATTCCAGTTTTGGACAGTAAGAGTCACTAACAAGTTTTTCCTTACATCAGACCTAAACCTAGCCTTTTGCAAATTCCATTCACTTTCTTTCTTTCTTTCTTTCTTTTTTTTTTTTTTTTACTAATTCCACTCCCATTTCTGCCCTCTGGAACTAAGCAGAACATGACAATCCTTCAAATACTTGAACACAGTTATGATGTCCCCTAGAAAGGGGCTCAATATTCCCAGAGAGATCTGCTACACTGTCTAGGCTGATAACAAGAGGCATGGTATATGCCCTGGAGCTGCCCAGAGATTAAGAAATATAGGCATCACATCTACTAAAAAGGCAGGCAGGTGGCACAGTGGACGGAGCACTGGGTCTGGAGTCACAAAGATCTGACTTCAATTCCTGTGTGAGATACTTACTAGCTATGTGGCCCTGGGTGAGTCACTTGACCCCTCTGTGCCTTGGGTATCCTCATCTGTAAAATGGGGATAATATAGCACTTACCTCACAGGGTTATTGTGAGAATAAAATGTAAAGCCCTTTGCAAACCTCAAAGCACCATATAAATGCCAGCTATGTAATATATAGAAACCCCAAATCACAAATTTGTGAATGGGGAGAACATGCTGTATTAAATTTCAAATACTGTGGATTTAAAAGTTGAATATATATGTATATGTATACATATGTTTTAAATTGGATTATCCATGCCCCTCTTCCCATCTATTAGAACAAATAACTGACTGATGGCTACAGTGGATACGCATATGAACTCAGCCGAGGCATTTACAACATTATGAAGTTTTAGAATTATGAATTGCTGTGAGTGAACTGAAAATCGAATTCCAAAATTTAACAGCCGTTTAATTTTTGAGTCTTCTTTCTAATTTAAAACAAATTTTTAAAGAGATGGCATACTTTATATCACGGGTTGGGGAATTTTGCATTTAATTATTAAATATTTATTTCTCACCACAGAAATGCCTCCATTTTTGGTAACTGATTAGTAGTTCAAAATGCTTATTTCATTTTTTCATCAGATTTGGTGGTGGTTTTTTTAATCAAGCCACAGTTGAAAGGGACTTTGTATGTCAGGTTTTTGTTTTTTAACCTGTAAAAAATATTTTAACCCAGTTGCAGACTTATGCAAATAGACTTTTATAATGGAAAGGATGATACGACTTTGAATATAGTATTGCAAACCAGATACTTTATTTTTGAAAAATTAACACCCCATTCCTATACAAACTAGAACGGTCCCTAAACATAAAGAAAAGGGGGAGGGGCAGCAGGGAGAAAGTCATTCTAAGAATAACATTTTTATTACAAGATTTCCTGATTCCTATTATAGATTTCACAGCCAGCACAATTAAGACTTTGAATAACTATCAGCTAATGATCAAGTCCCTAGTTACCTTACTATATATATATATATATATATATATATATATGTATACACATACACACACACACACACACACACACACACACACACACACATACACATAGTGTTGTCATATGCTCCTGAATTAGATTTTTGTTAAGGAGTCTCTGTTACATAAGAAGACAAGTCAGTAGAAATCAATTCTAAGAGTTCTTTCAAAGAGAAAAAAAAAAACAACGAACCTCTTTTCCCCCTCAGTACAAGTGATGGTGCAGTTTTTAACAGCTATTCAGCCTCTATAAAGGTACTTTTCATTTTCCAAGCCATTAAAGCATCTGTTCAATAGCACTAGATGGTCTCTGATTTATAGAAATCTCAGGGCCCACATATAGTAACAGTAACCATCCCTGTCTGCAAGTTGGCTGACTAGTCTTATTCAAAATGCAAGGAAAAACTTTATTGAAAACTAAAAAAAAAAAAAGAAAGAGGATATTGTCTCTTTGTGAGTAAAAAAAAAAGACAATGAATTAAAATGACCTCAAATTAATACAAATCTTACTTTTGTTTTTGTTTTCTTTTTAATAATGGAATATATAAAATATATTTCATTTTTATTTTGAATTCATTTTAAAGTGAACTAAATTGCCAATTAATAGTAAATGGTTAATTTATTAATGCCCTCCTTATTCCAGTCCAGATCACCTTGACAGCCATGTCTTTCAGTTGGGAGTATCAGATCATATGATAATTGACACAGAGTTGGAAATTACCTCAGAGGACATCTCAGCCAACATTTTACAGATGAGAAACCTCAGGTCCAAGTAAAATGACTTGCCCAAGGCCACATGGGCAATAAGCATCAGAGGCAGAATTTGAACCCAGACCTACTGGTCATTCCAATGTTTCTTACTGACTCCTGGTGTTCCCTATGCATTTGCATTTTAATGCTATAATAATAAGTTCCAGATAAATAAAGAAACACACTTACAGTGCCTGTTACTCTTTCTGCATTAAGGTTTTACAGGCTCACCTTGATTCAAACAAATACAATTAAGGAGGTGATTACTCTACAAAAGCATCCACCTTGGAAGGCATTTTAGGGCATTTCACAAGCCAGACCCTCTAGTGTGTATAAAACACGACTAATTTTAGAAAAATCCTATTTACAGACAACTTTCCAGTAACACATCTGTTGCGTGAAGTAATGCAATATCTGCATCTGTGAGCCAGGCAGGGACAAAACAGAATGTTCAAATTATGTTTCTAAGGATAAATTTAGCATCATCCAAAGTTTGCTCCCATTTTGAATGACTCTTGGATACTCTGACTGTCACTTACCTTGACCGCCCCATTTTCATGCATGGTGATACAGTTGTTGGCATCTTCTGAGAGCTGGTACAGGGCCTGGGCAGTGGCTCGGTGAACATTTGTGTCTTTGGATCTCAGGTACCGTACTAATGGGGCCACCGCTTTGTGTTCCCCAAAGGCAATTCTATTTCTGCCCCACATACAGCAACGAGAAATAGCTTCAGCAAGATGTCGCCTCAGTTTATCATTGTTCTGCACAGGGAAAATGGACACATGTTACAATGGCCCTGGTTTAGGGAATTTGTAAATCCAACTCCATCTTGCAGTTACATGCCCAATATGGCCCAAGGCTATGGTACTGTCGTAAAAAAAAAAATTTTTTTAAATTGGAACAGCTGTATTTTTCAGGTTTCAGAAACATTTTACAAGTGTACAGATCCACAAGGGGTAGCTAGGTGACGTAGTGGATAAAATAGTGGGCTTGAAATCAGGAAGACTCATGTTCATAGGTTCAAATCCAGCCTGACACTTAATAGCTGTGTGTCTCTGAGCAAGTCACTTAACTTGTTTGCCTCGGTTTCTTTATCTGTAAAATGAGCTGGAGAAGGCAATGGCAAAACACTTCAGTATCTTTGCCAAGAAAATCCCCAAAGGGGTCGTGGAGAGTCAGACACAACTGAAAAAGGTGAAGAAATGAAATAACAGCTTTGGGAGTCACCTGCAGAGGGATGCCAATTGAATCCATGGGAAGAGATGAGATCATTAGGGGAAAAATTGTTGAGAGAGGAAAAGAGACTAGGAAGGAGCCTTGGGGGACACACATGGTTAGGGGCATCTTCAGGTAAGTTTGCACTCACCTCCACACCACCATGTGATATTCACATAGAGGATTTCAAAAAAAAAAAGCAGAATATTCTTTTCTCTTTTACAGTATATATACATGCATATATATGTATATATCTATATATACACATACATATGTGGGAGAAGGTAGAGGAAAAGGCTAAAAATGATAGTGAAATGAGGTTTGGAGAATAGTCTGAGAATTTTAATCTTTAAACCACAGACCCTTTAGGAAAAAATATGGGGGAAAAATCAAGGAAAATCCAGAGTTTGAGATAAAAACTAATTGCCTAATCGAATGTTAATATTTGAATAGTGAATACCACCAAGTCTTAATTATTCATAGAATCATAGACTACCAGAGCTGGAAAGGAATGATAGAACTAGAAGTCGGGACCCCAGAAGGTATCTAATCCCTTTATAGATTGGACAACTGAAGACTCCAGGGAGGTTAGCAACAAATAATTGTAGCTAACATTTACGTAGTGCTTTAATGTTTGTGCAATGCTTTATTCATATTTTCTCCTTTGAGTTACCCGAGATCACATATGTAGTGGGCATTGGGGGCAGGCTTTGAACCCAGAACCACTGATTTTCACAGCCAATGTTTTTCCATTCTACCATACGGCCTCAGCTTAGAGATCATTTAGTCCAGCCCTTCATTTTTCAGATGAGGAAATTAAGACCCACAGAGATTAAAAGATATGCCTGAGGTTAATGGCATATTTAGGCCAACATTCCTGTTACAGACACCTTGCTTTTTCCTTCCTTCTTGTGGTCCCTAATTCATTGTGTTAATGCTGTTGTTAAAATTCAATATTTGTATTATCTGTGGATTTCATTTATTTGGGTCAGAATTCCATTACCTTATCTATGGTGGGGGAAGAGAGACCAAAACAGTGATTCCATTGGTATAGAGAAGAACTCCCATTGATAGGGATCAATATCATTGAGCAGTTTATAGTCTTGGTTGCCTGGGGCACTGAGAGGTGAAGGAATTTGATTAGGATTGTGTAACCAGTAGAGTTGAGAGTGACAGGAGGTTCCAAGAGTGAAGTGACTCCCCAAAAGGTCACATGCAAAAAAGGATCTGAACCCAGATGTTAGCTCCAAGTCCAGCATCTTTCCCATTCTAACTGAATACCTCTTGATGTGTCAAATCACATCATTGTAAGTGCTAAGCTAAAGAGCTCTGAATTTTTTTTTCATTTTTTATTATTTAATATTTTATTTTTCAACATTGATTTCCACAAGATTTTGAGTTACAAATTTTCTCCCCACTTCTACCCTCCCTCCCACTCCAAGATTCTGATTGCCCTGTTCCCCAGACATCCTTTACTTCTGTCACCCCACTCCCCCCCATTCCCCTTTCCCCTTACTTTCTTGTAGGGCAGTATAGATTTCTATGCCGCATTCCCTATATATCTTATTTCCCAGTTGCTTGCAAAAACAACTTTTTTTTTTGAGCATCTGCTTTTAAAACTTTGAGTTCTAAATTCTCTCCCCTCTTCCCTTCCCACCCACCCTCCCTAAGAAGGCAAGCAATTCAACATAGGCCACATGTGTATCATTATGCAAAACACTTCCACAATAATCATGTTGTGAAAGACTAACTATATTTCCCTCCATCCTATCCTGTCACCCTTTATTCAGTTTTCTCCCTTGCCGATCCCTTTTCAAAAGTATTTGCTTTTGATTACCTCCTCCTCCAATCTTCCCTCCCTTCTATCATCCCCCCTTTTTCATCCCCTTCCTCCTACTTTCCTGTGGGGTAAGATACCCGATTGAGTGTGTATGTTATTCTCTCCTCAAGTCAAATCTGATGAGAGCAATATTCACTTATTCCCCCTTACCTGCCCCCTCTTCCCTTCCAACAGAACTGCTTTTTCTTGCCACTTTTGTATGAGATAATTTACCCCATTCTATCTTTCCCTCTGTCTCTCTCAATATATTCCTCTCTCACCCCTTTATTTTATTTAATTTTTTTAGATATCATCCCTTCATATTCAACTCACCCTGTGTGAATATAAGTGTATATTCCCTTCAACTACCCTAATACTGAGAAAAGTATCATGAATTACACACATCATCCTTCCATGTAGGAATGTAAACAAAACAGTTCAACTTTAGTAAGTCCCTTATGATTTCTCTTTCTTGTTTACCTTTTCATGCTTCTGTTGATTCTTGTGTTTAAAAGTCAAATTTTCTATTCAGCTCTTGTCTTTTCATTGAGAAAGCTTGAAAGTCTTCTATTTTATTGAAAATCCATATTTTGCCTTGGAGCATGATACTCAGTTTTGCTGGGTAGGTGATTCTTGGTTTTAATCCTAGCTCCTTTGACCTCTGGAATATCATATTCCAAGCCCTTTGATCCCTTAATGTAGAAGCTGCTAGATCTTGTGTTATCCTGATTGTGTTTCCACAGTATTCAAATTGTTTCTTTCTGGCTGCTTGCAGTATTTGTTCCTTGATCTGGGAACTCTGGAATTTGGTGACAATATTCCTAGGAGTTTTCTTTTGGGGATCTTTTTTAAGAGGCAATTGGCGGATTCTTTCATTTTCTATTTTAGCCCCTGGTTCTAGAATATCAGGGCAGTTTTCCTTGATAATTTCTTGAAAGATGATATCTAGGCTCTTTTTTTGATCATGGCTTTCAGGTAGTCCAATAATTTTTAAATTATCTCTCCTGGTTCTATTCTCCAGGTCAGTGGTTTTTCCAGTGAGATATTTCACACTGTCTTCCATTTTTTCATTCCTTTGGTTCTGTTTTATAATATCTTGATTTCTTATAAGGTCACTAGCTTCCACTTGCTCCAATCTAATTTTTAAGGTAGCATTTTCTTCAGTGGTCTTTTGCACCTCCTTTCCATTTGGCTAATTCTGCTTTTCAAGGCATTTTTCTCCTCATTGGTTTTTTGGAGCTCTTTTGACATTTGGGGTAGTCTATCTTTTAAGGTATTATTTTCTTCAGTATTTTTGGGGTCTCCTTTAGCAAGTTGTTGACTTGTTTTTCATGGTTTTCTTGCATCACCCTCATTTCTCTTCCCAGTTTTCCTCTACTTCTCTTATTGCTTTTCCAAATGCTTTTTGAGCTCTTCCATGGCCCGAGACCAATTCATAATTTTCTTGAAGGCTTTTGATGTAGGCTGTTGGACTTTGTTGACTTCTTCTGGCTGTATGTTTTGATCTTCTTTGTCACCAAAAAAAGATTCTGTAGTCTGAGTCCATTTTGCTGCCTGTTCATGTTCCCAGCCAATTACTTGACCCTTGAGCTTTTTGTTAGGATTTGACTGCTTGTAGAGTACAGAGTATTTTGTCCCAAGCTTTAGGGGCCAAGTGCTGCTGTTTTCAGAGCTACTTCTATTCCAGTGTCACCACAGGCTCTGCCACAGCAGTGCTCCTCCTCCCCCAAGAACTGCCAACCAGGACCACGACCCAGATCCAAGCAGGGCAAAGCTGCCTCTGCACCAGCAAAGTGCTCCTTGCACTCCTGCTCTGATCCCCCACTTGATTCCTCCCACTGTGTGAGCCAGGGACTCCAGAAGCAGCTGACGCTGGAGCTCTGGAAGCAGTCACAGGAGTTTCCTGCTGCTGCTGCTGCCACCGCCATGGCCATGCCACCTCTGCTACCCCCAGGGCTGGGGCCGGACCTCTTTGACCCCTGTCCAGCAGTTTTCCCACTAACCTGCTCTGTGGTCTTTGGCATTTGTGGGTTGAGAAGTCTGGTAACTTCCACAGCTCAATGATTCATGGCCCTCAGGCCTGCTTTGCCTGACTCCTGGTCTGGTTGGTCCTGGTTTAGATATCATCCCTTCATATTCAACTCACCCTGTGCTCTCTGTCTATATATATATATATATGTATATTCCCTTCAACTACCCTAATACTGAGAAAGGTCTTATGGTGCGGCCCATGCTGGGCTGTGCTCCACTGCCAGCACCTTGTGATAGACCCTTCCCAGTGACCACCCAGGCTGTTCTGGGCTAGAGATCTGCTTCCCTCTGCCATTTTGTGGATTCTGCAAGCTCTGGAATTTGTTCAGAGCCATTTTTTACAGGTGTTTGGAGGGATTTGGGGGACAGCTTAAGCAAGTTCCTGCTTTCCAGCTGCCATCTTGGCTCTGCCCCAGAGCTCTGAAGTTTTAGGTGTCCAGTACAAATAAAAGTATTCTTATTGTTTGCTGATACATTTATGTCAGGCGATAAATTTACTTTTTCTGGTACCGTTCCAGCAAAAACTGAATAAATAAGTGAGTGAATGAATGAAAAAGCATTTAGGAGCTTACTATGTGCTCAGCACAGTGCCGGGGATGATGATGATGAAGATGGTAACAACAACAATGACAGTGATGATGATGATAGCCAGAATTTATATATCCCTTTAAGGCTTGCAAAGCACTTTATGTCTACCCTTTCATTTGATTCTCACAACAACACTGGGAGGTAAGCACCATTTTATAGATGGGAAAACAGAGGTTGAAAAAGGTTATTGGATTTTCCCATGCTCTCACAACTAATGTCTGATGCAGGATTTGAACTCAGGTCTTCCTGACTCATTACACCACCTGTGCATCACCTAGCTATCACAGTATAAATACAAGCCTTTTATTCTCAAAAACTTTGGGTGTGGTTTCAGATAAATTAATCAAAAGAAGGTTTGTTTTTTGGGGGTTTGGGTTTTTTTGGTGGGGCTGGTTTTTTGTTCTGAAGTTCCACAGATACATTTTTATAGTGAAAGAAGAAAAATAAGATTTAAGTACCTTTTATTCAGCATTTTACAAATAGTATCTCATTTGCTTCTCACAACAACCTATGAGGTAAGTGCTCTTATTATCTCCATTTTACAGTTGAGGAAACTGAGGCAAACAAGTTAAGTGACTTGCCCAAGGTCACATAGCTCATAAGTGTCTGAGGTCAGGTTTGAACTCCTGTCTTCCTGACCAGGCCCAGTGGTCTATCCACTGTGCTACCTTTCTGCCTCTAAAGAAGTGGGATTTCATTTATGATGCTACTCGGAATTATTCTGAGACCCCAACGTGACTCCACTACAACAACACTGGGTATAATTAATGTATTACTTACTGTATTTGCAAGTTTGGACAACAAAGGCACAACGCCATGATCTGTTATAACCGCTAAATTTTCTTGATCCTTTGCTATATTGGTGATTGCTGCACATACACTTGCTAGGACTTCCTTGTCTTCTGATTTCAGCAAATTGACCACAAGTTCCAGGCCACCAACAAAGGAACGAACCATTTCTCCAGCATCCTAAATGAAAATGAAAATCAATGTTTATGGTTATAACAACATTAAAAATTCTAAATAGAGGTACGTATTTTGGGACAGTACAGGGGGAAGGAGTCAATTTGCCTTTATTTTCCTGTAACTGTTGTAGATACTTTGACTTCAATACCTCTGTGATCTCATTAATGTGGGTACTCCCACCACCAGATTGGAATCATCCAGGTTTTCTCATTCTGTAGGATGGCTGTCCATGGCCTTCCACAAATACTTTATTGAAGGTCTTCCTCCACATCTTTTTACACTTCTTGACTATCTCCTGCCACAAAACCCATCTTTTTAAGACTGATATTCAGTGATGTTATATGATTATGAATCATGGAATACCACAATCTCCAAAGAATCAAAACTC